>NW_026690917.1:600000-790000 GCF_020826845.1 Diceros bicornis minor
TTCCAAGTGGCAAGTTACTATGTAGGAACAAGTTAGTATAGGTATTTCAAAGATGCCCAGAACTGAGCTAAACTTGGTATGTGTCCAACCTCTAGAAATAACTTCATGCCCCACTCCCTTATTTCCAGCTAGTAAGTATCACATAATTCCTAACAAAGTTTTGACACAGATTCCCAATTCGGGCATTCAGAACATATAGCAAGTTGCTGTAAGCAAGCATATTCTCATTCAAAGTTGCAAGTTACTATGTAGGAACAAGTTTGTATAGGTATTTCAAAGATGCCCAGAACTGAGCTAAACTTGGTATGTGTCCAACCTCTAGAAATAACTTCATGCCCCAAAACCCTTACTTCCAGCTAGTAAGGATCACATATTTTCTAACAAAGTTTTGACACAGATTCCCAATTCGGGCATTCAGAACATATAGCACGTTGCTGTAAGCAAGCACATTCTCATTCAAAGTTGCAAGTTACTATGTAGGAACAAGTTTGTAAAGGTATTTCAAAGATGCCCAGAACTGAGCTAAGCTTGGTATGTCTCCAACTCCTAGAAATGACTTCATGCCCCATCACACTTACTTCCAGCTAGTAAGGATCACATAATTCCTAACAAAGTTTTGACACAGATTCCCAATTCGGGCATTCAGAACATATAGCACGTTGCTGTAAGCAAGCACATTCTCATTCAAAGTTGCAAGTTACTATGTAGGAACAAGTTTGTATAGGTATTTCAAAGATGCCCAGAACTGAGCTAAACTTGGTATGTGTCCAACCTCTAGAAATAACTTCATGCCCCACTCCCTTATTTCCAGCTAGTAAGTATCACATAATTCCTAACAAAGTTTTGACACAGATTCCCAATTCGGGCATTCAGAACATATAGCAAGTTGCTGTAAGCAAGCATATTCTCATTCAAAGTTGCAAGTTACTATGTAGGAACAAGTTTGTATAGGTATTTCAAAGATGCCCAGAACTGAGCTAAACTTGGTATGTGTCCAACCTCTAGAAATAACTTCATGCCCCAACTCCCTTACTTCCAGCTAGTAAGGATCACATATTTTCTAACAAAGTTTTGACACAGATTCCCAATTCGGGCATTCAGAACATATAGCACGTTGCTGTAAGCAAGCACATTCTCATTCAAAGTTGCAAGTTACTATGTAGGAACAAGTTTGTAAAGGTATTTCAAAGATGCCCAGAACTGAGCTAAGCTTGGTATGTCTCCAACTCCTAGAAATGACTTCATGCCCCATCACACTTACTTCCAGCTAGTAAGGATCACATAATTACTAACAAAGTTTTGACACAGATTCCCAATTCGGGCATTCAGAACATATAGCACGTTGCTGTAAGCAAGCACATTCCCATTCAAAGTTGCAAGTTACTATGTAGGAACAAGTTTGTATAGGTATTTCAAAGATGCCCAGAATTGAGCTAATCTTGGTATGTCTCCAACTCCTAGTAATAACTTCATGCCCCATCTCCCTTACTTCCAGCTAGTAAGGATCACATAATTCCTAACAAAGTTTTGGCACAGATTCCCAATTCGGGCATTCAGAACATATAGCACGTTGCTGTAAGCAAGCACATTCTCATTCAAAGTTGCAAGTTACTATGTAGGAACAAGTTTGTAAAGGTATTTCAAAGATGCCCAGAACTGAACTAAGCTTGGTATGTCTCCAACTCCTAGAAATGACTTCATGCCCAATCACACTTACTTCCAGCTAGTAAGGATCACATAATTCCGAACAAAGTTTTGACACAGATTCCCAAATCGGGCATTCAGAACATATAGCAAGTTGCTGTAAGCAAGCACATTCTCATTCAAAGTTGCAAGTTACTATGTAGGAACAAGTTTGTATAGGTATTTCAAAGATGCCCAGAACTGAGCTAAACTTGGTATGTGTCCAACCTCTAGAAATAACTTCATGCCCCAACTCCCTTACTTCCAGCTAGTAAGGATCACATAATTTCTAACAAAATTTTGACACAGATTCCCAATTCGGGCATTCAGAACATATAGCACGTTGCTGTAAGCAAGCACATTCTCATTCAAAGTTGCATGTTACTATGTAGGAACAAGTTTGTATAGGTATTTCAAAGATGCACAGAACTGAGCTAAACGTTGTATGTCTCCAACTTCTAGAAATAACTTCATGCTCCATCTCACTTACTTCCATCTAGTAAGGATCACATAATTTCTAACAAAGTTTTGACACAGATTCCCAATTCGGGCATTCAGAACATATAGCACGTTGCTGTAAGCAAGCACATTCTCATTCAAAGTTGCAAGTTATTATGTAGGAACAAGTTTGTATAGGTATTTCAAAGATGCCCAGAACTGAGCTAAACTTGGTATGTGTCCAACCTCTAGAAATAACTTCATGCCCCAACTCCCTTACTTTCAGCTAGTAAGGATCACATAATTTCTAACAAAATTTTGACACAGATTCCCAATTCGGGCATTCAGAACATATAGCACGTTGCTGTAAGCAAGCACATTCTCATTCAAAGTTGCATGTTACTATGTAGGAGCAAGATTGTATAGGTATTTCAAAGATGCCCAGAACTGAGCTAAACGTTGTATGTCTCCAACTCCTAGAAATAACTTCATGCCCCATCACACTTACTTCCAGCTGGTAAGGATCACATAATTTCTAACAAAGTTTTAACACAGATTCCCAATTCGGGCATTCAGAACATATAGCACGTTGCTGTAAGCAAGCACATTCTCATTCAAAGTTGCAAGTTACTATGTAGGAACAAGTTTGTAAAGGTATTTCAAAGAAGCCCAGAACTGAGCTAAACGTTGTATGTTTCCAACTCCTAGGAATAACTTCATGCCCCATCACCCTTACTTCCAGCTAGTAAGTATCACATAATTCCTAACAAAGTTTTGACACAGATTCCCAATTCGGGCATTCAGAACATATCGCACGTTGCTGTAAGCAAGCACATTCTCATTCAAAGTTGCAAGTTACTATGTAGGAACAAGTTTGTATAGGTATTTCAAAGATGCCCAGAACTGAGCTAAACTTGGTATGTGTCCAACCTCTAGAAATAACTTCATGCCCCAACTCCCTTATTTCCAGCTAGTAAGGATCACATAATTCCTAACAAAGTTTTGACACAGATTCCCAATTCGGGCATTCAGAACATATAGCACGTTGCTGTAAGCAAGCACATTCTCATTCAAAGTTGCAAGTTACTATGTAGGAACAAGTTTGTATAGGTATTTCAAAGATGCCCAGAACTGAGCTAAACGTTGTATGTCTCCAACTCCTAGAAATAACTTCATGCCCCATCTCCCTTACTTCCAGCTAGTAAGGATCACATAATTCCTAACAAAGTTTTGACACAGATTCCCAATTCGGGCATTCAGAACATATAGCACGTTGCTGTAAGTAAGCACATTCTCATTCAAAGTTGCAAGATACTATGTAGGAACAAGTTTGTATAGGTATTTCAAAGATGCCCAGAACTGAGCTAAAGGTTGTATGTCTCCAACTACTGGAAATAACTTCATGCCCCATCTCCCTTACTTCCAGCGAGTAAGGATCACATAATTCCTAACAAAGTTTTGACACAGATTCCCAATTCGGGCATTCAGAACATATAGCACGTTGCTGTAAGCAAGCACATTCTCATTCAGAGTTGCAAGTTACTATGTAGGAACAAGTTTGTATAGATATTTCAAAAATGCCCAGAATTGAGCTAAACTTGGTATGTCTCCAACTCCTAGAAATAACTTCATGCCCCATCTCCCTTACTTCCAGCTAGTAAGGATCACATAATTCCTAACAAAGTTTTGACACAGATTCCCAATTCGGGCATTCAGAACATATAGCACCTTGCTGTAAGCAAGCACATTCTCAGTCAAAGTTGCAAGTTACTATGTAGGAAAAAGTTTGTATAGGTATTTCAAAGATGCCCAGAACTGTGCTAAACTTGGTGTGTGTCCAACTCCTGGAAATACCTTCATGCCCCAACTCCCTTACTTCCAGCTAGTAAGGATCACATAATTCCTAACAAAGTTTTGACACAGATTCCCAATTCGGGCATTCAGAACATATAGCACGTTGCTGTAAGCAAGCACATTCTCATTCAAAGTTGCAAGTTACTACGTAGGAACAAGTATGTATAGGTATTTCAAAGATGCCCAGAACTGAGCTAAACGTTGTATGTCTCCAACTCCTAGAAATATCTTCATGCACCATCTTCCTTAGTTCCAGCTAGTAAGGATCACATAATTGCTAACAATGTTTTGACACAGATTCCCAATTCGGGCATTCAGAACATATAGCAAGTTGCTGTAAGCAAGCACATTCTCATTGAAAGTTACAAGTTACTATGTAGGAACAAGTTTGTATAGGTATTTCAAAGATGCCCAGAACTGAGCTAAACGTTGTATGTCTCAAACTCCTAGAAATAACTTCATGCCCCATCTCCCTTACTTCCAGCTAGTAAGGATCACATAATTCCTAACAAAGTTTTGACACAGATTCCCAATTCGGGCATTCAGAACATGTAGCACGTTGCTGTAAGCAAGCACATTCAATTCAAAGTTGCATGTTACTATGTAGGAACAAGTTTGTATAGGTATTTCAAAGATGCCCAGAATTGAGCTACACTTGGTATGTGTCCAACCTCTAGAAATAACTTCATGCCCCAACTCCCTTACTTCCAGCTAGTAAGGATCACATAATTCCTAACAAAGTTTTGACACAGATTCCCAATTCGGGCATTTGAAACTTATAGCACGTTGCTGTAAGCAAGCACATTGTCATTCAACGTTGCAAGTTACTATGTAGGAACAAGTTTGTATAGGTATTTCAAAGATGCCCAGAACTGAGCTAAACTTTGTATGTGTCCAACTCCTAGAAATATCTTCATGCCCCAACTCCCTTACTTCCAGCTAGTAAGGATCACATAATTCCTAACAAAGTTTTGACACAGATTCCCAATTCTGGCATTCAGAATATATAGCACGTTGCTGTAAGCAAGCACATTCTCATTCAAAGTTGCAAGTTACTATGTAGGAACAAGTTTGTAAAGGTATTTCAAAGATGCCCCGAACTGAGCTAAACGTTGTATGTCTCCAACTCCTAGAAATAACTTGATGCCCCATCACACTTACTTCCAGCTAGTAAGGATGACATAATTCCTAACAAAGTTTTGACACAGATTCCCAATTCGGGCATTCAGAACATATCGCACGTTGCTGTAAGCAAGCACATTCTCATTCAAAGTTGCAAGTTACTATGTAGGAACAAGTTTGTATAGGTATTTCAAAGATGCCCAGAACTGAGCTAAACTTGGTATGTGTCCAACCTCTAGAAATAACTTCATGCCCCAACTCCCTTACTTCCAGCTAGTAAGGATCACATAATTTCTAACAAAATTTTGACACAGATTCCCAATTCGGGCATTCAGAACATATAGCACGTTGCTGTAAGCAAGCACATTCTCATTCAAAGTTGCAAGTTACTATGTAGGAACAAGTTTGTATAGGTATTTCAAAGATGCCCAGAACTGAGCTAAATGTTGTATGTCTCCAACTCCTAGAAATAACTTCATGCCCCATCTCACTTACTTCCAGCTAGTAAGGATCACATAATTCCTAACAAAGTTTTGACACAGATTCCCAATTCGGGCATTCAGAACATATAGCACGTTGCTGTAAGCAAGCACATTCTCATTCAATGTTGCAAGTTACTATGTAGGAACAAGTTTGTATAGGTATTTCAAAGATGCCCAGAACTGAGCTAAAGGTTGTATGTCTCCAACTCCTAGATATAACTTCGTGCCCCATCTCCCTTACTTCCAGCGAGTAAGGATAACATAATTCCTAACAAAGTTTTGACACAGATTCCCAATTCGGGCATTCAGAACATATAGCACGTTGCTGTAAGCAAGCACATTCTCATTCACAGTTGCAAGTTACTATGTAGTAACAAGTTTGTATAGGTATTTCAAAAATGCCCAGAATTGAGCTAAACTTGGTATGTCTCCAACTCCTAGAAATAACTTCATGCCCCATCTCCCTTACTTCCAGCTAGTAAGGATCACATAATTCCTAACAAAGTTTTGACACAGATTCCCAATTCGGGCATTCAGAACACATAGCACGTTGCTGTAAGCAAGCACATTCTCAGTCAAAGTTGCAAGTTACTATGTAGGAAAAAGTTTATATAGGTATTTCAAAGATGCCCAGAACTGTGCTATACTTGGTATGTGTCCAACTCCTGGAAATAACTTCATGCCCCAACTCCCTTACTTCCAGCTAGTAAGGATCACATAATTCCTAACAAAGTTTTGACACAGATTCCCAATTCGGGCATTCAGAACATATAGCACGTTGCTGTAAGCAAGCACATTCTCATTCAAAGTTGCAAGTTACTACGTAGGAACAAGTTTGTATAGGTATTTCAAAGATGCCCAGAACTGAGCTAAACGTTGTATGTATCCAACTCCTAGAAATATCTTCAAGCCCCAACTCCCTTACTTCCAGCTAGTAAGGATCACATAATTCCTAACAATGTTTTGACACAGATTCCCAATTCGGGCATTCAGAACATATAGCACGTTGCTGTAAGAAAGCACATTCTCATTCAAAGTTGCAAGTTACTATGTAGGAACAATTTTGTATAGGTATTTCAAAGATGCCCAGAACTGAGCTAAACTTGGTATGTCTCCAACTCTTAGAAATAACTTCATGCCCCATCTCCCTTACTTCCATCTAGTAAGGATCACATAATTCCTAACAAAGTTTTGACACAGATTCCCAATTCGGGCATTCAGAACATATAGCACGTTGCTTTAAGCAAGCACATTCTCATTCAAAGTTGCAAGTTACTATGTAGGAACAAGTTTGTATAGGAATTTCAAAGATGCCCAGAACTGAGCTAAACTTGGTATGTCTCCAACTCCTAGAAATAACTTCATGGCCCAACTACCTTACTTCCAGCTAGTAAGGATCACATAATTCCTAACAAAGTTTTGAACACAGATTCCCAATTCGGGCATTCAGAACTTATAGCACGTTGCTGTAAGCAAGCACATTCTCATTCAAATATGCAAGTTACTATGTAGGAACAAGTTTGTATAGGTATTTCAAAGATGCCCAGAACTGAGCTAAACTTGATATGTCTCCAACTCCCAGAAATAACTTCATGCCCCATCTCCCTTACTTCCAGCTAGTAAGGATCACATAATTCCTAACAAAGTTTTGACACAGATTCCCAATTCGGGCATTCAGAACATGTAGCACGTTGCTGTAAGCAAGCACATTCTCATTCAAAGTTGCAAGTTACTATGTAGGAACAAGTTACTATAGGTATTTGAAAGATGCCCAGAACTGAGCTTAACGTAGTATGTCTCCAACTCCCAGAAATAACTTCATGCCCCATCTCCCTTACTTCCATCTAGTAAGGATCACATAATTTCTAACAAAGTTTTGACACAGATTCCCAAATCGGGCATTCAGAACATATAGCACGTTGCTGTAAGCAAGCACATTCTCATTCAAAGTTGCAAGTTACTATGTAGGAACACGTTTGTAAAGGTATTTCAAGGACGCCCAGAACTGAGCTAAACTTGGTATGTCACCAACTCCTAGAGATAACTTCATGCCCCATCACCCTTACTTCCAGCTAGTAAGGATCACATAATTCCTAACAAAGTTTTGACACAGATTCCCAATTCGGGCATTCAGAACATATAGCACGTTGCTGTAAGCAAGCACATTCTCATTCAAAGTTGCAAGTTACTATGTAGGAACAAGTTTGTATAGGTATTTCAAAGATGCCGTGAAATGAGATAAACTTGGTATCTGTCCAACCTCTAGAAATAACTTCATGCCCCAACTCCCTTACTTCCAGCTAGTAAGGATCACATAATTCCTAACAAAGTTTTGACACAGATTCCCAATTCGGGCATTCAGAACATATAGCAAGTTGCTGTAAGCAAGCACATTCTCATTCAAAGTTGCATATTACTATGTAGGAACAAGTTTGTATAGGTGTTTCAAAGATACCCAGAACTGAGCTAAACGTTGTATGTCTCAAACTCCTAGAAATAACTTCATGCCCCATCTCCCTTACTTCCAGCTAGTAAGGATCACATAATTCCTAACAAAGTTTTGACCCAGATTCCCAATTCGGGCATTCAGAACATGTAGCACGTTGCTGTAAGCAAGCACATTCTCATTCAAAGTTGCATGTTACTATGTAGGAACAAGTTTGTATAGGTATTTCAAAGATGCCCAGAACTGAGCTAAACTTGGTATGTGTCCAACTCCTAGAAATAACTTCATGCCCCATCTCCCTTACTTCCAGCTAGTAAGGATCACATAATTCCTAACAAAGTTTTGACACAGATTCCCAATTCGGGCATTCAGAACATATAGCACGTAGCTGTAAGCAAGCACATTCTCATTCAAAGATGCAAGTTACTATGTAGGAAGAAGTTTGTATAGGTATTTCAAAGATGCCCAGAACTGAGCTAAACTTGGTATGTGTCCAACTCCTAGAAATAACTTCATGCCCCATCTCCCTTACTTCCAGCTAGTAAGGATCACATAATTCCTAACAAAGTTTTGACCCAGATTCCCAATTCGGGCATTCAGAACATATAGCAGGTTGCTGTAAGCAAGCACATTCTCATTCAGAGTTGCAAGTTACTATGTAGGAACAAGATTGTATTGGTATTACAAAGATGCCCAGAACTGAGCTAAACTTGGTATGTCTCCAACTCCTAGAAATAACTTAATGCCCCATCTCACTTACTTCCATCTAGTAAGGATCACATAATTCCTAACAAAGTTTTGACACAGATTCCCAATTCGGGTATTCAGAACATATAGCACGTTGCTGTAAGCAAGCACATTCTAATTCAAAGTTGCAAGTTACTATGTAGGAACAAGTTTGTATAGGTATTTAATGATGCCCAGAACTGAGCTAAAATGGTATGTCTCCAACTCCTAGAAATAACTTCATGCCCCATCTCCCTTACTTCCAGCTAGTAAGGATCACATAATTCCTAATAAAGTTTTGACACAGATTCCCAATTCGGGCATTCAGAACATATAGCACAATGCTGTAAGCAAGCACATTCTCATTCAAAGTTGCAAGTTACTATGTAGGAACAAGTTTGTATAGGTATTTCAAAGATGCCCAGAACTGAGCTAAACGTTGTGTGTGTCCAACCTCTAGAAATAACTTCATGCCCCATCTCCCTTACTTCCATCTAGTAAGGATCACATAATTCCTAACAAAGTTTTGAACACAGATTCCAATTCGGGCATTCAGAACATATAGCACGTTGCTGTAAGCAAGCACATTCTCATTCAAAGATGCAAGTTACTATGTAGGAACAAGTTTGTATAGGTATTTCAAAGATGCCCAGAACTGAGCTAAACGTTGTATGTCTCCAACTCCTAGAAATAACTTCATGCCCCATCTCACTTACTTCCAGCTAGTAAGGATCACATAATTCCTAACAAAGTTTTGACACAGATTCCCAATTCGGGCATTCAGAACATATAGCACGTTGCGGTAAGCAAGCACATTCTCAGTCAAAGTTGCAAGTTACTATGTAGGAACAAGTTTGTATAGGTATTTCAAAGATGCCCAGAACTGTGCTAAACTTGGTATGTGTCCAACTCCTAGAAATACCTTCATGCCCAAACTCCCTTACTTCCAGCTAGTAAGGATGACATAATTCCTAACTAAGTTTTGACACAGATTCCCAATCCGGGCATTCAGAACATATAGCACGTTGCTGTAAGCAAGCACATTCTCATTCATAGTTGCAAGTTACTATGTAGGAACAAGTTTGTATAGGTATTTCAAAGATGCCCAGAACTGAGCTAAACTTGGTATGTCTCCAACTCCTAGAAATAACTTCATGCCCCATCTCCCTTACTTCCAGCTAGTAAGGATCACATAATTCCTAACAAAGTTTTGACACAGATTCCCAATTCGGGCATTCAGAACATATAGCACGTTGCTGTAAGCAAGCATATTCTCATTCAAAGTTGCAAGTTACTATGTAGGAACAAGTTTGTATAGGTATTTCAAAGATGCCCAGAACTGAGCTAAACGTTGTATGTCTCCAACTCCTAGAAATAACTTCATGCCCCATCTCCCTTACATCCAGCTGGTAAGGATCACATAATTCCTAACAAAGTTTTGACACAGATTCCCAATTCGGGCATTCAGAACATATAGCACGTTGCTATAAGCAAGCACATTCTCATTCACAGTTACAAATTACTATGTAGGAACAAGTTTGAATAGGACTTTCAAAGATGCCCAGAACTGAGCTAAACTTGGTATGTCTCCAACTCCTAGAAATAACTTCATGCCGCATCTCCCTTACTTCCAGCTAGTAAGGATCACATAATTCCTAACAAAGTTTTGACACAGATTCCCAAGTCGGGCATTCAGAACATATAGCACGTTGCTGTAAGCAAGCACATTCTCATTCAAAGTTGCAAGTTACTATGTAGGAACAAGTTTGTATAGGTATTTCAAAGATGCCCAGAACTGAGCTAAACGTTGTATGTCTCCAACTCCTAGAAATAACTTCATGCCGCAACTCCCTTACTTCCAGCTAGTAAGGATCACATAATTTCTAACAAAGTTTTGACACAGATTCCCAATTCGGGCATTCAGAACATATAGCACGTTGCTGTAAGCAAGCACATTCTCATTCAAAGTTGCAAGTTACTATGTAGGAACAAGTTTATATAGGTATTTCAAAGATGCACAGAACTGAGCTAAACGTTGTATGTCTCCAACTCCTAGAAATAACTTCATGCCCCATCTCACTTACTTCCATCTAGTAAGGATCACATAATTCCTAACAAAGTTTTGACACAGATTCCCAATTCGGGCATTCAGAACATATAGCACGTTGCTTAAGCAAGCACATTCTCATTCAAAGTTGCAAGTTACTATGTAGGAACAAGTTTGTATAGGTATTTCAAAGATGCCCAGAACTGAGCTAAACGTTGTATGTGTCCAACCTCTAGAAATAACTTCATGCCCCATCTCCCTTACTTCCAGCTAGTAAGGATCACATAATTCCTAACAAAGTTTTGACACAGATTCCCAATTCGGGCATTCAGAACATATAGCACGTTGCTGTAAGCAAGCACATTCTTATTCACAGTTGCAAGTTACTATGTAGGAACAAGTTTGAATAGGACTTTCAACGATGCCCAAAACTGAGCTAAACTTGGTATGTCTCCAACTCCTAGAAATAACTTCATGCCGCATCTCCCTTACTTCCAGCTAGTAAGGATCACATAATTTCTAACAAAGTTTTGACACAGATTCCCAATTCGGGCATTCAGAACATATAGCACGTTGCTGTAAGCAAGCACATACTCATTCAAAGTTGCAAGTTATTATGTAGGAACAAGTTTGTATAGGTATTTCAAAGATGCCCAGAACTGAGCTAAACTTGGTATGTCTCCAACTCCTAGAAATAACTTCATGCCCCATCACCCTTACTTCCAGCTAGTAAGGATCACATAATTCCTAACAAAGTTTTGAGACAGATTCCGAATTCGGGTATTCAGAACATATAGTACGTTGCGGTAAGCAAGCACATTCTCAGTCAAAGTTGCAAGTTACTATGTAGGAACAAGTTTGTATAGGTATTTCAAAGATGCCCAGAACTGTGCTAAACTTGGTATGTGTCCAACTCCTAGAAATACCTTCATGCCCCAACTCCCTTACTTCCAGCTAGTAAGGATCACAGAATTCCTAACAAAATTTTGACACAGATTCAAAATTCGGGCATTCAGAACATATAGCATGTTGCTGTAAGCAAGCACATTCTCATTCAAAGTTGCAAGTTACTATGTAGGAACAAGTTTGTATAGGTAATTCAAAGATGCCCAGAACTGAGCTAAACTTGGTATGTCTCCAACTCCTAGAAATATTTTCATGCCCCATCTCCCTTACTTCCATCTAGTAAGGATCACATAATTTCTAACAAAGTTTTGACACAGATTCCCAATTCGGGCATTCAGAACATATAGCACGGTGCTGTAAGCAAGCACATTCTCATTCAAAGTTCCAAGTTACTATGTAGGAACAAGTTTGTATACGACTTTCAAAGATGCACAGAACTGAGCTAAACGTTGTATGTCTCCAACTCCTAGAAATAAATTCATGCCCCATCTCCCTTAGTTCCAGCTAGTAAAGATCACATAATTCCTAACAAAGTTTTGACACAGATTCCCAATTCGGGCATTCAGAACATATAGCACGTTGCTGTAAGCAAGCACATTCTCATTCAAAGTTGCAAGTTACTATGTAGGAACAAGTTTGTATAGGTATTTAAAGATGCCCAGAACTGAGCTAAAATGGTATGTCTCCAACTCCTAGAAATAACTTCATGCCCCATCTCCCTTACTTCCAGCTAGTAAGGATCACATAATTCCTAACAAAGTTTTGACACAGATTCCCAATTCGGGCATTTAGAACATATAGCACAATGCTGTAAGCAAGCACATTCTCATTCAAAGTTGCAAGTTACTATGTAGGAACAAGTTTGTATAGGTATTTCAAAGATGCCCAGAACTGAGCTAAACGTTGTATGTCTCCAACTCCTAGAAATAACTTCATGCCGCAACTCCCTTACTTCCAGCTAGTAAGGATCACATAATTTCTAACAAAGTTTTGACACAGATTCCCAATTCGGGCATTCAGAACATATAGCACGTTGCTGTAAGCAAGCACATTCTCATTCAAAGTTGCAAGTTACTATGTAGGAACAAGTTTATATAGGTATTTCAAAGATGCACAGAACTGAGCTAAACGTTGTATGTCTCCAACTCCTAGAAATAACTTCATGCCCCATCTCACTTACATCCAGCTAGTAAGGATCACATAATTCCTAACAAAGTTTTGACACAGATTCCCAAGTCGGGCATTCAGAACATATAGCACGTTGCTGTAAGCAAGCACATTCTCATTCAAAGTTGCAAGTTACTATGTAGGAACAAGTTTGTATAGGTATTTCAAAGATGCCCAGAACTGAGCTAAACTTGGTATGTCTCCAACTCCTAGAAATAACTTCATACCCCATCTCCCTTACATCCAGCTAGTAAGGATCACATAATTCCTAACAAAGTTTTGACACAGATTCCCACTTCGGGCATTCAGAACATATAGCACGTTGCTGTAAGCAAGCACATTCTCATTCAAAGTTGCAAGTTACTATGTAGGAACAAGTTTGTATAGGTATTTCAAAGATACCCAGAACTGAGCTAAACCGTGTATGTCTCCAGCTCCTAGAAATAACTTCATGCCCCAAATCCCTTACTTCCAGCTTGTAAGGATCACATAATTCCTAACAAAGATTTGACACAGATTCCCAATTCGGGCATTCAGAACATATAGCACGTTGCTGTAAGCAAGCACATTCTCATTCAAAGTTGCAAGTTACTATGTAGGAACAAGTTTGTATAGGTATTTCAAAGATGCCCAGAACTGAGCTAAACTTGGTATGTGTCCAACTCCTAGAAATAACTTCATGCCCCATCTCCCTTACTTCCAGCTAGTAAGGATCACATAATTCCTAACAAAGTTTTGACACAGATTCCCAATTCGGGCATTCAGAACATATAGCACGTTGCTGTAAGCAAGCACATTCTCAGTCAAAGTTGCAAGTTACTATGTAGGAACAAGTTTGTATAGGTATTTCAAAGATGCCCAGAACTGTGCTAAACTTGTTATGTGTCCAACTCCTAGAAATACCTTCATGCCCAAACTCCCTTACTTCCAGCTAGTAAGGATCACATAATTCCTAACAAAGTTTTGACACAGATTCCCAATTCGGGCATTCAGAACATATAGCACGTTGCTGTAAGCAAGCACATTCTCATTCAAAGTTGCAAGTTACTATGTAGGAACAAGTTTGTATAGGTATTTCAAAGATGCCCAGAACTGAGCTAAACTTGGTATGTCTCCAACTCCTAGAAATAACTTCATGCCCCATCTCCCTTACTTCCAGCTAGTAAGGATCACATAATTCCTAACAAAGTTTTGACACAGATTCCCAATTCGGGCATTCAGAACATATAGCACGTTGCTGTAAGCAAGCACATTCTCATTCATAGTTGCAAGTTACTATGTAGGAACAAGTTTGTATAGGTATTTCAAAGATGCCCAGAACTGAGCTAAACTTGGTATGTCTCCAACTCCTAGAAATAACTTCATGCCCCATCTCCCTTACTTCCAGCTAGTAAGGATCACATAATTCCTAACAAAGTTTTGACACAGATTCCCAATTCGGGCATTCAGAACATATAGCACGTTGCTGTAAGCAAGCATATTCTCATTCAAAGTTGCAAGTTACTATGTAGGAACAAGTTTGTATAGGTATTTCAAAGATGCCCAGAACTGAGCTAAACGTTGTATGTTTCCAACTCCTAGAAATAACTTCATGCCCCATCTCCCTTACATCCAGCTAGTAAGGATCACATAATTCCTAACAAAGTTTTGACACAGATTCCCAATTCGGGCATTCAGAACATATAGCACGTTGCTATAAGCAAGCACATTCTCATTCACAGTTACAAGTTACTATGTAGGAACAAGTTTGAATAGGACTTTCAAAGATGCCCAGAACTGAGCTAAACTTGGTATGTCTCCAACTCCTAGAAATAACTTCATGCCGCATCTCCCTTACTTTCAGCTAGTAAGGATCACATAATTCCTAACAAAGTTTTGACACAGATTCCCAAGTCGGGCATTCAGAACATATAGCACGTTGCTGTAAGCAAGCACATTCTCAGTCAAAGTTGCAAGTTACTATGTAGGAACAAGTTTATATAGGTATTTCAAAGATGCACAGAACTGAGCTAAACGTTGTATGTCTCCAACTCCTAGAAATAACTTCATGCCCCATCTCACTTACTTCCAGCTAGTAAGGATCACATAATTCCTAACAAAGTTTTGACACAGATTACCAATTCGGGCATTCAGAACATATAGCACGTTGCTGTAAGCAAGCACATTCTCATTCAAAGTTGCAAGTTACTATGTAGGAACAAGTTTGTATAGGTATTTCAAAGAGGCCCAGAACTGAGCTAAACGTTGTATGTCTCCAACTCCTAGAAATAACTTCATGCCCCATCTAGCTTACTTCCAGCTAGTCAGGATCACATAATTCCTAACAAAGTTTTGACACAGATTCCCAATTCGGGCATTCAGAACATATAGCAGGTTGCTGTAAGCAAGCACATTCTCATTCAGAGTTGCAAGTTACTATGTAGGAACAAGATTGTATTGGTATTTCAAAGATGCCCAGAACTGAGCTAAACTTGGTATGTCTCCAACTCCTAGAAATAACTTAATGCCCCATCTCACTTACTTCCATCTAGTAAGGATCACATAATTCCTAACAAAGTTTTGACACAGATTCCCAATTCGGGCATTCAGAACATATAGCACGTTGCTGTAAGCAAGCACATTCTCATTCAAAGTTGCAAGTTACTATGTAGGAACAAGTTTGTATAGGTATTTCAAAGATGCCCAGAACTGAGCTAAACGTCGTATGTGTCCAACCTCTAGAAATAACTTCATGCCCCATCTAACTTACTTCCAGCTAGTAAGGATCACATAATTCCTAACAAAGTTTTGACACAGATTCCCAAGTCGGGCATTCAGAACATATAGCACGTTGCTGTAAGCAAGCACATTCTCATTCAAAGTTGCAAGTTACTATGTAGGAACAAGTTTATATAGGTATTTCAAAGATGCACAGAACTGAGCTAAACGTTGTATGTCTCCAACTCCTAGAAATAACTTCATGCCCCATCTCACTTACTTCCAGCTAGTAAGGATCACATAATTCCTAACAAAGTTTTGACACAGATTACAAATTCGGGCATTCAGAACATATAGCACGTTGCTGTAAGCAAGCACATTCTCATTCAAAGTTGCAAGTTACTATGTAGGAACAAGTTTGTATAGGTATTTCAAAGATGCCCAGAACTGAGCTAAACGTTGTATGTCTCCAACTCCTAGAAATAACTTCATGCCCCATCTCCCTTACTTCCAGCTAGTAAGGATCACATAATTCCTAACAAAGTTTTGACACAGATTCCCAATTCGGGCATTCAGAACATATAGCAGGTTGCTGTAAGCAAGCACATTCTCATTCAGAGTTGCAAGTTGCTATGTAGGAACAAGATTGTATTGGTATTTCAAAGATGCCCAGAACTGAGCTAAACTTGGTATGTCTCCAACTCCTAGAAATAACTTAATGCCCCATCTCACTTACTTCCATCTAGTAAGGATCACATAATTCCTAACAAAGTTTTGACACAGATTCCCAATTCGGGCATTCAGTTCATATAGCACGTTGCTGTAAGCAAGCACATTCTCATTCAAAGTTGCAAGTTACTATGTAGGAACAAGTTTGTATAGGTATTTCAAAGATGCCCTGAACTGAGCTAAACGTCGTATGTGTCCAACCTCTAGAAATAACTTCATGCCCCATCTCATTTACTTCCAGCTAGTAAGGATCACATAATTCCTAACAAACTTTTGACACAGATTCCCAAGTCGGGCATTCAGAACATATAGCACGTTGCTGTAAGCAAGCACATTCTCATTCAAAGTTGCAAGTTACTATGTAGGAACAAGTTTGTATAGGTATTTCAAAGATGCCCAGAACTGAGCTAAACTTGGTATGTGTCCAACTCCTAGAAATAACTTCATGCCCCATCTCCCTTACTTCCAGCTAGTAAGGATCACATAATTCCTAACAAAGTTTTGACACAGATTGCCAATTCGGGCATTCAGAACATATAGCACGTTGCTGTAAGCAAGAACATTCTCATTCAAAGATGCAATTTACTATGTAGGAACAAGTTTGTATAGGTATTTCAAAGATGCCCAGAACTGAGCTAAACTTGGTATGTGTCCAACTCCTAGAAATAACTTCATGCCCCATCTCCCTTACTTCCAGCTAGTAAGGATCACATAATTCCTAACAAAGTTTTGACACAGATTCCCAATTCGGGCATTCAGAACATATAGCACGTTGCTGTAAGCAAGCACATTCTCATTCAAAGATGCAAGTTACTATGTAGGAACAAGTTTGTATAGGTATTTCAAAGATGCCCAGAACTGAGCTAAACTTGGTATGTGTCCAACTCCTAGAAATAACTTCATGTCCCATCTCCCTTACTTCCAGCTAGTAAGGATCACATAATTCCTAACAAAGTTTTGACACAGATTCCCAATTCGGGCATTCAGAACATATAGCACGTTGCTGTAAGCAAGCACATTCTTATTCACAGTTGCAAGTTACTATGTAGGAACAAGTTTGAATAGGACTTTCAACGATGCCCAGAACTGAACTAAACTTGGTATGTCTCCAACTCCTAGAAATAACTTCATGCCGCATATCCCTTACTTCCAGCTAGTAAGGATCACATAATTTCTAACAAAGTTTTGACACAGATTCCCAATTCGGGCATTCAGAACATATAGCACGTTGCTGTAAGCAAGCACATACTCATTCAAAGTTGCAAGTTATTATGTAGGAACAAGTTTGTATAGGTATTTCAAAGATGCACAGAACTGAGCTAAATTTGGTATGTCTCCAACTCCTAGAAATAACTTCATGCCCCATCACCCTTACTTCCAGCTAGTAAGGATCACATAATTCCTAACAAATTTTTGACACAGATTCCGAATTCGGGTATTCAGAACATATAGCACGTTGCTGTAAGCAAGCACATTCTCAGTCAAAGTTGCAAGTTACTATGTAGGAACAAGTTTGTATAGGTATTTCAAAGATGCCCAGAACTGTGCTAAACTTGGTATGTCTCCAACTCCTAGAAATAACTTCATGCCCCATCTCACTTAGTTCCAACTAGTTAAGATCACATAATTCCTAACAAAGTTTTGACACAGATTCCCAATTCGGGCATTCAGAACATATAGCACGTTGCTGTAAGCAAGCACATTCTCATTCAAAGTTGCAAGTTACTATGTAGGAACAAGTTTGTATAGGTATTTAAAGATGCCCAGAACTGAGCTAAAATGGTATGTCTCCAACTCCTAGAAATAACTTCATGCCCCATCTCCCTTACTTCCAGCTAGTAAGGATCACATAATTCCTAACAAAGTTTTGACACAGATTCCCAATTCGGGCATTCAGAACATATAGCACAATGCTGTAAGCAAGCACATTCTCATTCAAAGTTGCAAGTTACTATGTAGGAACAAGTTTGTATAGGTATTTCAAAGATGCCCAGAACTGAGCTAAACGTTGTGTGTGTCCAACCTCTAGAAATAAATTCATGCCCCATCTCCCTTACTTCCATCTAGTAAGGATCACATAATTCCTAACAAAGTTTTGAACACAGATTCCAATTCGGGGATTCAGAACATATAGCACGTTGCTGTAAGCAAGCACATTCTCATTCAAAGATGCAAGTTACTATGTAGGAACAAGTTTGTATAGGTATTTCAAAGATGTCCAGAACTGAGCTAAACTTGGTACGTCTCCAACTCCTTGAAATAACTTCATGCCCCATCTCCCTTACTTCTAGCTAGTAAGGATCACATAATTTCTAACAAAGTTTTGACACATATTCCCAATTCGGGCATTCAGAACATATAGCACGTTGCTGTAAGCAAGCACATTCTCATTCAAAGTTGCAAGTTACTATGTAGGAACAAGTTTGTATAGGTATTTCAAAGATGCCCAGAACTGAGCTAAACTTGGTATGTCTCCAACTCCTAGAAATAACTTCATACCCCATCTCCCTTACTTCCAGCTAGTAAGGATCACATAATTCCTAACAAAGTTTTGACACAGATTCCCACTTCGGGCATTCAGAACATATAGCACGTTGCTGTAAGAAAGCACATTCTCATTCAAAGTTGCAAGTTACTATGTAGGACCAAGTTTGTACAGGTATTTCAAAGATGCCCAGAACTGAGCTAAACCGTGTATTTCTCCAGCTCCTAGAAATAACTTCATGTCCCAACTCCCTTACTTCCAGCTTGTAAGGATCACATAATTCCTAACAAAGATTTGACACAGATTCCCAATTCGGGCATTCAGAACATATAGCACGTTGCTGTAAGCAAGCACATTCTCATTTAAAGTTGCAAGTTACTATGTAGGAACAAGTTTGTATAGGTATTTCAAAGATGCCCAGAACTGAGCTAAAGGTTGTATGTCTCCAAATCCTAGAAATAACTTCATGCCCCATCTCCCTTACTTCCAGCTAGTAAGGATCACATAATTCCTAACAAAGTTTTGACACAGATTCCCAATTCGGGCATTCAAAACATATAGCACGTTGCTGTAAGCAAGCACATTCTCAGTCAAAGTTGCAAGTTACTATGTAGGAACAAGTTTGTATAGGTATTTCAAAGATGCCCAGAACTGAGCTAAACTTGGTATGTCTCCAACTCCTAGAAATAACTTCATACCCCATCTCCCTTTCTTCCAGCTAGTAAGGATCACATAATTCCTAACAAAGTTTTGACACAGATTCCCACTTCGGGCATTCAGAACATATAGCACGTTGCTGTAAGCAAGCACATTCTCATTCAAAGTTGCAAGTTACTATGTAGGAACAAGTTTGTATAGGTATTTCAAAGATACCCAGAACTGAGCTAAACCGTGTATGTCTCCAGCTCCTAAAAATAACTTCATGCCCCAACTCCCTTACTTCCAGCTTGTAAGGATCACATAATTCCTAACAAAGATTTGACACAGATTCCCAATTCGGGCATTCAGAACATATAGCACGTTGCTGTAAGCAAGCACATTCTCATTCAAAGTTGCAAGTTACTATGTAGGAACAAGTTTGTATAGGTATTTCAAAGATGCCCAGAACTGAGCTAAAAGTTGTATGTCTCCAACTCCTAGAAATAACTTCATGCCCCATCTCCCTTACTTCCAGCTAGTAAGGATCACATAATTCCTAACAAAGTTTTGACACAGATTCCCAATTCGGGCATTCAGAACATATAGCACGTTGCTGTAAGCAAGCACATTCTCATTCAAAGTTGCAAGTTACAATGTAGGAACAAGTTTATATAGGTATTTCAAAGATGCACAGAACTGAGCTAAACGTTGTATGTCTCCAACTCCTAGAAATAACTTCATGCCCCATCTCACTTACTTCCAGCTAGTAAGGATCACATAATTCCTAACAAAGTTTTGACACAGATTCCCAATTCGGGCATTCAGAACATATAGCACGTTGCTGTAAGCAAGCACTTTCTCTTTCAAAGTTGCAAGTTACTATGTAGGAACAAGTTTGTATAGGTATTTCAAAGATGCCCAGAATGGGCTAAAAGTTGTATGTCTCCAACTCCTAGAAATAACTTCATGCCCCATCTCCCTTACTTCCATCTAGTAAGGATCACATAATTCCTAACAAAGTTTTGACACAGATTCCCAATTCGGGCATTCAGAACATATAGCACGTTGCTGTAAGCAAGCACATTCTCATTCAAAGTTGCAAGTTACTATGTAGGAACAAGTTTGTATAGGTATTTCAAAGATGCCCAGAACTGAGCTAAACGTTGTATGTATCCAACCTCTAGAAATAACTTCATGCCCCATCTCCCTTACTTCCAGCTAGTAAGGATCACATAATTCCTAACAAAGTTTTGACACAGATTCCGAATTCGGGTATTCAGAACATATAGCACGTTGCTGTAAGCAAGAACATTCTCAGTCAAAGTTGCAAGTTACTATGTAGGAACAAGTTTGTATAGGTATTTCAAAGATGCCCAGAACTGTGCTAAACTTGGTATGTCTCCAACTCCTAGAAATAACTTCATGCCCCATCTCCCTTAGTTCCAACTAGTAAAGGTCACATAATTCCTAACAAAGTTTTGACACAGATTCCCAATTCGGGCATTCAGAACATATAGCACGGTGCTGTAAGCAAGCACATTCTCATTCAAAGTTCCAAGTTACTATGTAGGAACAAGTTTGTATACGACTTTCAAAGATGCACAGAACTGAGCTAAACGTTGTATGTCTCCAACTCCTAGAAATAAATTCATGCCCCATCTCCCTTAGTTCCAGCTAGTAAAGATCACATAATTCCTAACAAAGTTTTGACACAGATTCCCAATTCGGGCATTCAGAACATATAGCACGTTGCTGTAAGCAAGCACATTCTCATTCAAAGTTGCAAGTTACTATGTAGGAACAAGTTTGTATAGGTATTTAAAGATGCCCAGAACTGAGCTAAAATGGTATGTCTCCAACTCCTAGAAATAACTTCATGCCCCATCTCCCTTACTTCCAGCTAGTAAGGATCACATAATTCCTAACAAAGTTTTGACACAGATTCCCAATTCGGGCATTTAGAACATATAGCACAATGCTGTAAGCAAGCACATTCTCATTCAAAGTTGCAAGTTACTATGTAGGAACAAGTTTGTATAGGTATTTCAAAGATGCCCAGAACTGAGCTAAACGTTGTATGTCTCCAACTCCTAGAAATAACTTCATGCCGCAACTCCCTTACTTCCAGCTAGTAAGGATCACATAATTTCTAACAAAGTTTTGACACAGATTCCCAATTCGGGCATTCAGAACATATAGCACGTTGCTGTAAGCAAGCACATTCTCATTCAAAGTTGCAAGTTACTATGTAGGAACAAGTTTATATAGGTATTTCAAAGATGCACAGAACTGAGCTAAACGTTGTATGTCTCCAACTCCTAGAAATAACTTCATGCCCCATCTCACTTACATCCAGCTAGTAAGGATCACATAATTCCTAACAAAGTTTTGACACAGATTCCCAATTCGGGCATTCAGAACATATAGCACGTTGCTGTAAGCAAGCACATTCTCATTCAAAGTTGCAAGTTACTATGTAGGAACAAGTTTGTATAGGTATTTCAAAGATGCCCAGAACTGAGCTAAACTTGGTATGTCTCCAACTCCTAGAAATAACTTCATACCCCATCTCCCTTACATCCAGCTAGTAAGGATCACATAATTCCTAACAAAGTTTTGACACAGATTCCCACTTCGGGCATTCAGAACATATAGCACGTTGCTGTAAGCAAGCACATTCTCATTCAAAGTTGCAAGTTACTATGTAGGAACAAGTTTGTATAGGTATTTCAAAGATACCCAGAACTGAGCTAAACCGTGTATGTCTCCAGCTCCTAGAAATAACTTCATGCCCCAACTCCCTTACTTCCAGCTTGTAAGGATCACATAATTCCTAACAAAGATTTGACACAGATTCCCAATTCGGGCATTCAGAACATATAGCACGTTGCTGTAAGCAAGCACATTCTCATTCAAAGTTGCAAGTTACTATGTAGGAACAAGTTTGTATAGGTATTTCAAAGATGCCCAGAACTGAGCTAAACTTGGTATGTGTCCAACTCCTAGAAATAACTTCATGCCCCATCTCCCTTACTTCCAGCTAGTAAGGATCACATAATTCCTAACAAAGTTTTGACACAGATTCCCAATTCGGGCATTCAGAACATATAGCACGTTGCTGTAAGCAAGCACATTCTCAGTCAAAGTTGCAAGTTACTATGTAGGAACAAGTTTGTATAGGTATTTCAAAGATGCCCAGAACTGTGCTAAACTTGTTATGTGTCCAACTCCTAGAAATACCTTCATGCCCAAACTCCCTTACTTCCAGCTAGTAAGGATCACATAATTCCTAACAAAGTTTTGACACAGATTCCCAATTCGGGCATTCAGAACATATAGCACGTTGCTGTAAGCAAGCACATTCTCATTCAAAGTTGCAAGATACTATGTAGGAACAAGTTTGTATAGGTATTTCAAAGATGCCCAGAACTGAGCTAAACTTGGTATGTCTCCAACTCCTAGAAATAACTTCATGCCCCATCTCCCTTACTTCCAGCTAGTAAGGATCACATAATTCCTAACAAAGTTTTGACACAGATTCCCAATTCGGGCATTCAGAACATATAGCACGTTGCTGTAAGCAAGCACATTCTCATTCATAGTTGCAAGTTACTATGTAGGAACAAGTTTGTATAGGTATTTCAAAGATGCCCAGAACTGAGCTAAACTTGGTATGTCTCCAACTCCTAGAAATAACTTCATGCCCCATCTCCCTTACTTCCAGCTAGTAAGGATCACATAATTCCTAACAAAGTTTTGACACAGATTCCCAATTCGGGCATTCAGAACATATAGCACGTTGCTGTAAGCAAGCATATTCTCATTCAAAGTTGCAAGTTACTATGTAGGAACAAGTTTGTATAGGTATTTCAAAGATGCCCAGAACTGAGCTAAACGTTGTATGTTTCCAACTCCTAGAAATAACTTCATGCCCCATCTCCCTTACATCCAGCTAGTAAGGATCACATAATTCCTAACAAAGTTTTGACACAGATTCCCAATTCGGGCATTCAGAACATATAGCACGTTGCTATAAGCAAGCACATTCTCATTCACAGTTACAAGTTACTATGTAGGAACAAGTTTGAATAGGACTTTCAAAGATGCCCAGAACTGAGCTAAACGTTGTATGTCTCCAACTCCTAGAAATAACTTCATGCCGCATCTCCCTTACTTCCAGCTAGTAAGGATCACATAATTCCTAACAAAGTTTTGACACAGATTCCCAAGTCGGGCATTCAGAACATATAGCACGTTGCTGTAAGCAAGCACATTCTCAGTCAAAGTTGCAAGTTACTATGTAGGAACAAGTTTATATAGGTATTTCAAAGATGCACAGAACTGAGCTAAACGTTGTATGTCTCCAACTCCTAGAAATAACTTCATGCCCCATCTCACTTACTTCCAGCTAGTAAGGATCACATAATTCCTAACAAAGTTTTGACACAGATTACCAATTCGGGCATTCAGAACATATAGCACGTTGCTGTAAGCAAGCACATTCTCATTCAAAGTTGCAAGTTACTATGTAGGAACAAGTTTGTATAGGTATTTCAAAGAGGCCCAGAACTGAGCTAAACGTTGTATGTCTCCAACTCCTAGAAATAACTTCATGCCCCATCTAGCTTACTTCCAGCTAGTCAGGATCACATAATTCCTAACAAAGTTTTGACACAGATTCCCAATTCGGGCATTCAGAACATATAGCAGGTTGCTGTAAGCAAGCACATTCTCATTCAGAGTTGCAAGTTACTATGTAGGAACAAGATTGTATTGGTATTTCAAAGATGCCCAGAACTGAGCTAAACTTGGTATGTCTCCAACTCCTAGAAATAACTTAATGCCCCATCTCACTTACTTCCATCTAGTAAGGATCACATAATTCCTAACAAAGTTTTGACACAGATTCCCAATTCGGGCATTCAGAACATATAGCACGTTGCTGTAAGCAAGCACATTCTCATTCAAAGTTGCAAGTTACTATGTAGGAACAAGTTTGTATAGGTATTTCAAAGATGCCCAGAACTGAGCTAAACGTCGTATGTGTCCAACCTCTAGAAATAACTTCATGCCCCATCTAACTTACTTCCAGCTAGTAAGGATCACATAATTCCTAACAAAGTTTTGACACAGATTCCCAAGTCGGGCATTCAGAACATATAGCACGTTGCTGTAAGCAAGCACATTCTCATTCAAAGTTGCAAGTTACTATGTAGGAACAAGTTTATATAGGTATTTCAAAGATGCACAGAACTGAGCTAAACGTTGTATGTCTCCAACTCCTAGAAATAACTTCATGCCCCATCTCACTTACTTCCAGCTAGTAAGGATCACATAATTCCTAACAAAGTTTTGACACAGATTACAAATTCGGGCATTCAGAACATATAGCACGTTGCTGTAAGCAAGCACATTCTCATTCAAAGTTGCAAGTTACTATGTAGGAACAAGTTTGTATAGGTATTTCAAAGATGCCCAGAACTGAGCTAAACGTTGTATGTCTCCAACTCCTAGAAATAACTTCATGCCCCATCTCCCTTACTTCCAGCTAGTAAGGATCACATAATTCCTAACAAAGTTTTGACACAGATTCCCAATTCGGGCATTCAGAACATATAGCAGGTTGCTGTAAGCAAGCACATTCTCATTCAGAGTTGCAAGTTGCTATGTAGGAACAAGATTGTATTGGTATTTCAAAGATGCCCAGAACTGAGCTAAACTTGGTATGTCTCCAACTCCTAGAAATAACTTAATGCCCCATCTCACTTACTTCCATCTAGTAAGGATCACATAATTCCTAACAAAGTTTTGACACAGATTCCCAATTCGGGCATTCAGTTCATATAGCACGTTGCTGTAAGCAAGCACATTCTCATTCAAAGTTGCAAGTTACTATGTAGGAACAAGTTTGTATAGGTATTTCAAAGATGCCCTGAACTGAGCTAAACGTCGTATGTGTCCAACCTCTAGAAATAACTTCATGCCCCATCTCACTTACTTCCAGCTAGTAAGGATCACATAATTCCTAACAAACTTTTGACACAGATTCCCAAGTCGGGCATTCAGAACATATAGCACGTTGCTGTAAGCAAGCACATTCTCATTCAAAGTTGCAAGTTACTATGTAGGAACAAGTTTGTATAGGTATTTCAAAGATGCCCAGAACTGAGCTAAACTTGGTATGTGTCCAACTCCTAGAAATAACTTCATGCCCCATCTCCCTTACTTCCAGCTAGTAAGGATCACATAATTCCTAACAAAGTTTTGACACAGATTGCCAATTCGGGCATTCAGAACATATAGCACGTTGCTGTAAGCAAGAACATTCTCATTCAAAGATGCAATTTACTATGTAGGAACAAGTTTGTATAGGTATTTCAAAGATGCCCAGAACTGAGCTAAACTTGGTATGTGTCCAACTCCTAGAAATAACTTCATGCCCCATCTCCCTTACTTCCAGCTAGTAAGGATCACATAATTCCTAACAAAGTTTTGACACAGATTCCCAATTCGGGCATTCAGAACATATAGCACGTTGCTGTAAGCAAGCACATTCTCATTCAAAGATGCAAGTTACTATGTAGGAACAAGTTTGTATAGGTATTTCAAAGATGCCCAGAACTGAGCTAAACTTGGTATGTGTCCAACTCCTAGAAATAACTTCATGTCCCATCTCCCTTACTTCCAGCTAGTAAGGATCACATAATTCCTAACAAAGTTTTGACACAGATTCCCAATTCGGGCATTCAGAACATATAGCACGTTGCTGTAAGCAAGCACATTCTTATTCACAGTTGCAAGTTACTATGTAGGAACAAGTTTGAATAGGACTTTCAACGATGCCCAGAACTGAACTAAACTTGGTATGTCTCCAACTCCTAGAAATAACTTCATGCCGCATATCCCTTACTTCCAGCTAGTAAGGATCACATAATTTCTAACAAAGTTTTGACACAGATTCCCAATTCGGGCATTCAGAACATATAGCACGTTGCTGTAAGCAAGCACATACTCATTCAAAGTTGCAAGTTATTATGTAGGAACAAGTTTGTATAGGTATTTCAAAGATGCACAGAACTGAGCTAAATTTGGTATGTCTCCAACTCCTAGAAATAACTTCATGCCCCATCACCCTTACTTCCAGCTAGTAAGGATCACATAATTCCTAACAAATTTTTGACACAGATTCCGAATTCGGGTATTCAGAACATATAGCACGTTGCTGTAAGCAAGCACATTCTCAGTCAAAGTTGCAAGTTACTATGTAGGAACAAGTTTGTATAGGTATTTCAAAGATGCCCAGAACTGTGCTAAACTTGGTATGTCTCCAACTCCTAGAAATAACTTCATGCCCCATCTCACTTAGTTCCAACTAGTAAAGATCACATAATTCCTAACAAAGTTTTGACACAGATTCCCAATTCGGGCATTCAGAACATATAGCACGTTGCTGTAAGCAAGCACATTCTCATTCAAAGTTGCAAGTTACTATGTAGGAACAAGTTTGTATAGGTATTTAAAGATGCCCAGAACTGAGCTAAAATGGTATGTCTCCAACTCCTAGAAATAACTTCATGCCCCATCTCCCTTACTTCCAGCTAGTAAGGATCACATAATTCCTAACAAAGTTTTGACACAGATTCCCAATTCGGGCATTCAGAACATATAGCACAATGCTGTAAGCAAGCACATTCTCATTCAAAGTTGCAAGTTACTATGTAGGAACAAGTTTGTATAGGTATTTCAAAGATGCCCAGAACTGAGCTAAACGTTGTGTGTGTCCAACCTCTAGAAATAAATTCATGCCCCATCTCCCTTACTTCCATCTAGTAAGGATCACATAATTCCTAACAAAGTTTTGAACACAGATTCCAATTCGGGGATTCAGAACATATAGCACGTTGCTGTAAGCAAGCACATTCTCATTCAAAGATGCAAGTTACTATGTAGGAACAAGTTTGTATAGGTATTTCAAAGATGTCCAGAACTGAGCTAAACTTGGTACGTCTCCAACTCCTTGAAATAACTTCATGCCCCATCTCCCTTACTTCTAGCTAGTAAGGATCACATAATTTCTAACAAAGTTTTGACACATATTCCCAATTCGGGCATTCAGAACATATAGCACGTTGCTGTAAGCAAGCACATTCTCATTCAAAGTTGCAAGTTACTATGTAGGAACAAGTTTGTATAGGTATTTCAAAGATGCCCAGAACTGAGCTAAACTTGGTATGTCTCCAACTCCTAGAAATAACTTCATACCCCATCTCCCTTACTTCCAGCTAGTAAGGATCACATAATTCCTAACAAAGTTTTGACACAGATTCCCACTTCGGGCATTCAGAACATATAGCACGTTGCTGTAAGAAAGCACATTCTCATTCAAAGTTGCAAGTTACTATGTAGGAACAAGTTTGTACAGGTATTTCAAAGATGCCCAGAACTGAGCTAAACCGTGTATTTCTCCAGCTCCTAGAAATAACTTCATGTCCCAACTCCCTTACTTCCAGCTTGTAAGGATCACATAATTCCTAACAAAGATTTGACACAGATTCCCAATTCGGGCATTCAGAACATATAGCACGTTGCTGTAAGCAAGCACATTCTCATTTAAAGTTGCAAGTTACTATGTAGGAACAAGTTTGTATAGGTATTTCAAAGATGCCCAGAACTGAGCTAAAGGTTGTATGTCTCCAAATCCTAGAAATAACTTCATGCCCCATCTCCCTTACTTCCAGCTAGTAAGGATCACATAATTCCTAACAAAGTTTTGACACAGATTCCCAATTCGGGCATTCAAAACATATAGCACGTTGCTGTAAGCAAGCACATTCTCAGTCAAAGTTGCAAGTTACTATGTAGGAACAAGTTTGTATAGGTATTTCAAAGATGCCCAGAACTGTGCTAAACTTGTTATGTGTCCAACTCCTAAAGATACCTTCATGCCCCAACTCCCTTACTTCCAGCTAGTAAGGATCACATAATTCCTAACAAAGTTTTGACACAGATTCCCAATTCGGGCATTCAGAACTTATAGCACGTTGCTGTAAGCAAGCACATTCTCATTCATAGTTGCAAGTTACTATGTAGGAACAAGTTTGTATAGGTATTTCAAAGATGCCCAGAACTGAGCTAAACTTGGTTTGTCTCCAACTCCTAGAAATAACTTCATGCCCCATCTCCCTTACTTCCAGCTAGTAAGGATCACATAATTCCTAACAAAGTTTTGACACAGATTCCCAATTCGGGCATTCAGAACATATAGCACGTTGTTGTAAGCAAGCACATTCTCATTCAAAGTTGCAAGTGACTATGTAGGAACAACTTTGTATAGGTATTTCAAAGATGCCCAGAACTGAGCTAAACGTTGTATGTCTCCAACTCCTAGAAATAACTTCATGCCCCATCTCCCTTACTTCCAGCTAGTAAGGATCACATAATTCCTAACAAAGTTTTGACACAGATTCCCAATTCGGGCATTCAGAACATATAGCACGTTGCTGTAAGCAAGCACATTCTCATTCAGAGTTGCAAGTTACTATGTAGGAACAAGATTGTATAGGTATTTCAAAGATGCCCAGAACTGAGCTAAACTTGGTATGTCTCCAACTCCTAGAAATAACTTAATGCCCCATCTCACTTACTTCCATCTAGAAAGGATCACATAATTCCTAACAAAGTTTTGACACAGATTCCCAATTCGGGCATTTAGAACATATAGCACGTTGCTGTAAGGAAGCACATTCTCATTCAAAGTTGCAAGTTACTATGTAGGAACAAGTTTGTATAGGTATTTCAAAGATGCCCAGAACTGAGCTAAACTTGGTACGTCTCCAACTCCTTGAAATAACTTCATGCCCCATCTCCCTTACTTCTAGCTAGTAAGGATCACATAATTCCTAACAAAGTTTTGACACAGATTCCCAATTCGGGCATTCAGAACATATAGCACGTTGCTGTAAGCAAGCACATTCTCATTCAAAGTTGCAAGTTACTATGTAGGAACAAGTTTGTATAGGTATTTCAAAGATGCCCAGAACTGAGCTAAACTTGGTATGTCTCCAACTCCTAGAAATAACTTCATACCCCATCTCCCTTTCTTCCAGCTAGTAAGGATCACATAATTCCTAACAAAGTTTTGACACAGATTCCCACTTCGGGCATTCAGAACATATAGCACGTTGCTGTAAGCAAGCACATTCTCATTCAAAGTTGCAAGTTACTATGTAGGAACAAGTTTGTATAGGTATTTCAAAGATACCCAGAACTGAGCTAAACCGTGTATGTCTCCAGCTCCTAAAAATAACTTCATGCCCCAACTCCCTTACTTCCAGCTTGTAAGGATCACATAATTCCTAACAAAGATTTGACACAGATTCCCAATTCGGGCATTCAGAACATATAGCACGTTGCTGTAAGCAAGCACATTCTCATTCAAAGTTGCAAGTTACTATGTAGGAACAAGTTTGTATAGGTATTTCAAAGATGCCCAGAACTGAGCTAAAAGTTGTATGTCTCCAACTCCTAGAAATAACTTCATGCCCCATCTCCCTTACTTCCAGCTAGTAAGGATCACATAATTCCTAACAAAGTTTTGACACAGATTCCCAATTCGGGCATTCAGAACATATAGCACGTTGCTGTAAGCAAGCACATTCTCATTCAAAGTTGCAAGTTACAATGTAGGAACAAGTTTATATAGGTATTTCAAAGATGCACAGAACTGAGCTAAACGTTGTATGTCTCCAACTCCTAGAAATAACTTCATGCCCCATCTCACTTACTTCCAGCTAGTAAGGATCACATAATTCCTAACAAAGTTTTGACACAGATTCCCAATTCGGGCATTCAGAACATATAGCACGTTGCTGTAAGCAAGCACTTTCTCTTTCAAAGTTGCAAGTTACTATGTAGGAACAAGTTTGTATAGGTATTTCAAAGATGCCCAGAATGGGCTAAAAGTTGTATGTCTCCAACTCCTAGAAATAACTTCATGCCCCATCTCCCTTACTTCCATCTAGTAAGGATCACATAATTCCTAACAAAGTTTTGACACAGATTCCCAATTCGGGCATTCAGAACATATAGCACGTTGCTGTAAGCAAGCACATTCTCATTCAAAGTTGCAAGTTACTATGTAGGAACAAGTTTGTATAGGTATTTCAAAGATGCCCAGAACTGAGCTAAACGTTGTATGTGTCCAACCTCTAGAAATAACTTCATGCCCCATCTCCCTTACTTCCAGCTAGTAAGGATCACATAATTCCTAACAAAGTTTTGACACAGATTCCCAATTCGGGCATTCAGAACATATAGCACGTTGCTGTAAGCAAGCACATTCTTATTCACAGTTGCAAGTTACTATGTAGGAACAAGTTTGAATAGGACTTTCAACGATGCCCAGAACTGAACTAAACTTGGTATGTCTCCAACTCCTAGAAATAACTTCATGCCCCATCTTCCTTACTTCCAGCTAGTAAGGATCACATAATTTCTAACAAAGTTTTGACACAGATTCCCAATTCGGGCATTCAGAACATATAGCACGTTGCTGTAAGCAAGCACATACTCATTCAAAGTTGCAAGTTATTATGTAGGAACAAGTTTGTATAGGTATTTCAAAGATGCACAGAACTGAGCTAAATTTGGTATGTCTCCAACTCCTAGAAATAACTTCATGCCCCATCACACTTACTTCCAGCTAGTAAGGATCACATAATTCCTAACAAAGTTTTGACACAGATTCCGAATTCGGGTATTCAGAACATATAGCACGTTGCTGTAAGCAAGAACATTCTCAGTCAAAGTTGCAAGTTACTATGTAGGAACAAGTTTGTATAGGTATTTCAAAGATGCCCAGAACTGTGCTAAACTTGGTATGTCTCCAACTCCTAGAAATAACTTCATGCCCCATCTCCCTTAGTTCCAACTAGTAAAGGTCACATAATTCCTAACAAAGTTTTGACACAGATTCCCAATTCGGGCATTCAGAACATATAGCACGTTGCTGTAAGCAAGCACATTCTCATTCAAAGTTGCAAGTTACTATGTAGGAACAAGTTTGTATAGTTATTTAAAGATGCCCAGAACTGAGCTAAAATGGTATGTCTCCAACTCCTAGAAATAACTTCATGCCCCATCTCCCTTACATCCAGCTAGTAAGGATCACATAATTCCTAACAAAGTTTTGACACAGATTCCCAATTCGGGCATTCAGAACATATAGCACAATGCTGCAAGCAAGCACATTCTCATTCAAAGTTGCAAGTTACTATGTAGGAACAAGTTTGTATAGGTTTTTCAAAGATGCCCAGAACTGAGCTAAACGTTGTGTGTGTCCAACCTCTAGAAATAACTTCATGCCCCATCTCCCTTACTTCCATCTAGTAAGGATCACATAATTCCTAACAAAGTTTTGAACACAGATTCCAATTCGGGCATTCAGAACATATAGCACGTTGCTGCAAGCAAGCACATTCTCATTCAAAGATGCAAGTTACTATGTAGGAACAAGTTTGTATAGGTATTTCAAAGATGTCCAGAACTGAGCTAAACTTGGTACGTCTCCAACTCCTTGAAATAACTTCATGCCCCATCTCCCTTACTTCTAGCTAGTAAGGATCACATAATTTCTAACAAAGTTTTGACACATATACCCAATTCGGGCATTCAGAACATATAGCACGTTGCTGTAAGCAAGCACATTCTCATTCAAAGTTGCAAGTTACTATGTAGGAACAAGTTTGTATAGGTATTTCAAAGATGCCCAGAACTGAGCTAAACTTGGTATGTCTCCAACTCCGAGAAATAACTTCATACCCCATCTCCCTTACTTCCAGCTTGTAAGGATCACATAATTCCTAACAAAGATTTGACACAGATTCCCAATTCGGGCATTCAGAACATATAGCACGTTGCTGTAAGCAAGCACATTCTCATTCAAAGTTGCAAGTTACTATGTAGGAACAACTTTGTATAGGTATTTCAAAGATGCCCAGAACTGAGCTAAACGTTGTATGTCTCCAGCTCCTAGAAATAACTTCATGCCCCATCTCCCTTACTTCCAGCTAGTAAGGATCACATAATTCCTAACAAAGTTTTGACACAGCTTCCCAATTCGGGCATTCAGAACATATAGCACGTTGCTGTAAGCAAGCATATTCTCATTCAAAGTTGCAAGTTACTATGTAGGAACAAGTTTGTATAGGTATTTCAAAGATGCCCAGAACTGAGCTAAACGTTGTATGTCTCCAACTCCTAGAAATAACTTCATGCCCCATCTCCCTTACTTCCAGCTAGTAAGGATCACATAATTCCTAACAAAGTTTTGACACTGATTCCCAAGTCGGGCATTCAGAACATATAGCACGTTGCTATAAGCAAGCACATTCTCATTCACAGTTGCAAGTTACTATGTAGGAACAAGTTTGAATAGGACTTTCAAAGATGCCCAGAACTGAGCTAAACTTGGTATGTCTCCAACTCCTAGAAATAACTTCATGCCGCATCTCCCTTACTTCCAGCTAGTAAGGACCACATAATTTCTAACAAAGTTTTGACACAGATTCCCAATTCGGGCATTCAGAACATATAGCACGTTGCTGTAAGCAAGCACATTCTCATTCAAAGTTGCAAGTTACTATGTAGGAACAAGTTTATATAGGTATTTCAAAGATGCACAGAACTGAGCTAAACGTTGTATGTCTCCAAATCCTAGAAATAACTTCATGCCCCATCTCACTTACTTCCAGCTAGTAAGGATCACATAATTCCTAACAAAGTTTTGACACAGATTCCCATTTCGGGCATTCAGAACATATAGCACGTTGTTGTAAGCAAGCACATTCTCATTCAAAGTTGCAAGTTACTATGTAGGAACAACTTTGTATAGGTATTTCAAAGATGCCCAGAACTGAGCTAAACGTTGTATGTCTCCAACTCCTAGAAATAACTTCATGCTCCATCTCCCTTACTTCCAGCTAGTAAGGATCACATAATTCCTAACAAAGTTTTGACACAGATTCCCAATTCGGGCATTCAGAACATATAGCACGTTGCTGTAAGCAAGCACATTCTCATTCAGAGTTGCAAGTTACTATGTAGGAACAAGATTGTATAGGTATTTCAAAGATGCCCAGAACTGAGCTAAACTTGGTATGTCTCCAACTCCTAGAAATAACTTAATGCCCCATCTCACTTACTTCCATCTAGAAAGGATCACATAATTCCTAACAAAGTTTTGACACAGATTCCCAATTCGGGCATTTAGAACATATAGCACGTTGCTGTAAGCAAGCACATTCTCATTCAAAGTTGCAAGTTACTATGTAGGAACAAGTTTGTATAGGTATTTCAAAGATGCCCAGATCTGAGCTAAACTTGGTACGTCTCCAACTCCTTGAAATAACTTCATGCCCCATCTCCCTTACTTCTAGCTTGTAAGGATCACATAATTCCTAACAAAGTTTTGACACATATTCCCAATTCGGGCATTCAGAACATATAGCACGTTGCTGTAAGCAAGCACATTCTCATTCAAAGTTGCAAGTTACTATGTAGGAACAAGTTTGTATAGGTATTTCAAAGATGCCCAGAACTGAGCTAAACTTGGTATGTCTCCAACTCCTAGAAATAACTTCATACCCCATCTCCCTTACTTCCAGCTTGTAAGGATCACATAATTCCTAACAAAGATTTGACACAGATTCCCAATTCGGGCATTCAGAACATATAGCACGTTGCTGTAAGCAAGCACATTCTCATTCAAAGTTGCAAGTTACTATGTAGGAACAACTTTGTATAGGTATTTCAAAGATGCCCAGAACTGAGCTAAACGTTGTATGTCTCCAACTCCTAGAAATAACTTCATGCCCCATCTCCCTTACTTCCAGCTAGTAAGGATCACATAATTCCTAACAAAGTTTTGACACAGATTCCCAATTCGGGCATTCAGAACATATAGCAAGTTGCTGTAAGCAAGCACATTCTCATTCAAAGTTGCAAGTTACTATGTAGGAACAAGATTGTATAGGTATTTCAAAGATGCCCAGAACTGAGCTAAACTTGGTATGTCTCCAACTCCTAGAAATAACTTAATGCCCCATCTCACTTACTTCCATCTAGAAAGGATCACATAATTCCTAACAAAGTTTTGACACAGATTCCCAATTCGGGCATTTAGAACATATAGCACGTTGCTGTAAGCAAGCACATTCTCATTCAAAGTTGCAAGTTACTATGTAGGAACAAGTTTGTATAGGTATTTCAAAGATGCCCAGAACTGAGCTAAACATCGTATGTGTCCAACCTCTAGAAATAACTTCATGCCCCATCTCACTTACTTCCAGCTAGTAAGGATCACATAATTCCTAACAAAGTTTTGACACAGATTCCCAAGTCGGGCATTCAGAACATATAGCACGTTGCTGTAAGCAAGCACATTCTCATTCAAAGTTGCAAGTTACTATGTAGGAACAAGTTTGTATAGGTATTTCAAAGATGCCCAGAACTGAGCTAAACGTTGTATGTCTCCAACTCCTAGAAATAACTTCATGCCGCATCTCCCTTACTTCCAGCTAGCAAGGATCACATAATTTCTAACAAAGTTTTGACACAGATTCCCAATTCGGGCATTCAGAACATATAGCACGTTGCTGTAAGCAAGCACATTCTCATTCAAAGTTGCAAGTTACAATGTAGGAACAAGTTTATATAGGTATTTCAAAGATGCACAGAACTGAGCTAAACGTTGTATGTCTCCAACTCCTAGAAATAACTTCATGCCCCATCTCACTTACTTCCAGCTAGTAAGGATCACATAATTCCTAACAAAGTTTTGACACAGATTCCCAATTCGGGCATTCAGAACATATAGCACGTTGCTGTAAGCAAGCACATTCTCATTCAAAGTTGCAAGTTACTATGTAGGAACATGTTTGTATAGGTATTTCAAAGATGCCCAGAACTGAGCTAAACGTTGTATGTCTCCAACTCCTAGAAATAACTTCATGCCCCATCTCCCTTACTTCCAGCTAGTAAGGATCACATAATTCCTAACAAAGTTTTGACACAGATTCCCAATTCGGGCATTCAGAACATATAGCACGTTGCTGTAAGCAAGCACATTCTCAGTCAAAGTTGCAAGTTACTATGTAGGAACAAGTTTGTATAGGTATTTCAAAGATGCCCAGAACTGTGCTAAACTTGTTATGTGTCCAACTCCTAGAAATACCTTCATGCCCAAACTCCCTTACTTTCAGCTAGTAAGGATCACATAATTCCTAACAAAGTTTTGACACAGATTCCCAATTCGGGCATTCAGAACATATAGCACGTTGCTGTAAGCAAGCACATTCTCATTCATAGTTGCAAGTTACTATGTAGGAACAAGTTTGTATAGGTATTTCAAAGATGCCCAGAACTGAGCTAAACTTGGTATGTCTCCAACTCCTAGAAATAACTTCATGCCCCATCTCCCTTACTTCCAGCTAGTAAGGATCACATAATTCCTAACAAAGTTTTGACACAGATTCCCAATTCGGGCATTCAGAACATATAGCACGTTGCTGTAAGCAAGCATATTCTCATTCAAAGTTGCAAGTTACTATGTAGGAACAAGTTTGTATAGGTATTTCAAAGATGCCCAGAACTGAGCTAAACGTTGTATGTCTCCAACTCCTAGAAATAACTTCATGCCCCATCTCCCTTACTTCCAGCTAGTAAGGATCACATAATTCCTAACAAAGTTTTGACACAGATTCCCAATTCGGGCATTCAGAACATATAGCCCGTTGCTGCAAGCAAGCAGATTCTCATTCAAAGTTACAAGTTACTATGTAGGAAAAAGTTTGTAAAGGTATTTCAATGATGCCCAGAACTGAGCTAAACGTGGTATGTCTCCAACTCCTAGAAATAACTTCATGCCACATCTCCCTTACTTCCAGCTAGTAAGTATCACATAATTCCTAAAAAAGATTTGACACAGATTCCCAATTCGGGCATTTAGAACATATAGCACGTTGCTGTAAGCAAGCACATTCTCATTCAAAGTTGCAAGTTACTATGTAGGAACAATTTTGTATAGGTATTTCAAAGATGTCCAGAACTGAGCTAAACGTGGTATGTCTCCAACTCCTAGAAATAACTTCATGCCCCATCTCCCTTACTTCCAGCTAGTAAGGATCACATAATTCCTAACAAAGTTTTGACACAGATTCCCAATTGGGGCATTCAGAACATATAGCACGTTGCTGTAAGCAAGCACATTCTCATTCAAAGTTGCAAGTTACTATGTAGGAACAAGTTTGTATAGGTATTTCAAAGATGCCCAGAACTGAGCTAAACTTGGTATGTCTCCAACTCCTAGAAATGACGTCATGCCCCATCTCCCTTACTTCCAGCTAGTAAGGATCACATAATTCCTAACAAAGTTTTGACACAGATTCCCATTCGGGCATTCAAAACATATAGTACGTTGCTGTAAGCAAGCACATTCTCATTCAAAGTTGCAAGTTACTATGTAGGAACAATTTTGTATAGGTATTTCAAAGATGCCCAGAACTGAGCTAAACTTGGTATGTCTCCAACTCCTAGAAATAAATTCATGCCCCATCTCCCTTACTTCCATCTAGTAAGGATCACATAATTTCTAACAAAGTTTTGACACAGATTCCCAATTCGGGCATTCAGAACATATAGCACGTTGCTGTAAGCAAGCACATTCTCATTCAAAGTTGCAAGTTACTATGTAGGAACAAGTTTGTATAGGAATTTGAAAGATGCCCAGAACTGAGCTAAACGTTGTATGTCTCCAACTCCTAGAAATAACTTCATGCCCCATCTCCCTTACTTCCAGCTAGTAAGGATCACATAATTCCTAACAAAGTTTTGACACAGATTCCCAATTCGGGCATTGAGAACATATAGCATGTTGCTGTAAGCAAGCACATTCTCATTCAAAGTTGCATTTTACTATGAAGGAACAAGTTTGTATAGGTATTTCAAAGATATCCCGAACGGTGATAAACATTGTATGTCTCCAACTCCTAAAACAACTTCATGCCCCATCTCCCTTACTTCCAGCTAGTAAGGATCACATAATTCCTAACAAAGATTTGACACAGATTCCCAATTCGGGCATTCAAAACATATAGTACGTTGCTGTAAGCAAGCACATTCTCATTCAAAGTTGCAAGTTACTATGTAGGAACAATTTTGTATAGGTATTTCAAAGATGCCCAGAACTGAGCTAAACTTGGTATGTCTCCAACTCCTAGAAATAACTTCATGCCCCATCTCCCTTACTTCCATCTAGTAAGGATCACATAATTTCTAACAAAGTTTTGACACAGATTCCCAATTCGGGCATTCAGAACATATAGCACGTTGTTGTAAGCAAGCACATTCTCATTCAAAGTTGCATGTTACTATGTAGGAACAAGTTTGTATAGGTATTTCAAAGATGCCCAGAACTGAGCTAAACATGGTATGTCTTCAACTCATAGAAATAACTTCATGCCCCAACTCCCTTACTTCCAGGTAGTAGGGATCACATAATTCCTAACAAAGTTTTGACACAGATTCCCCATTCGGGCATTCAGAACATATAGCACGTAGCTGTAAGCAAGCACATTCTCCTACAAAGTTGCAAATTACTATGTAGTAACAAGTTTGTATAGGTATTTCAAAGATGCCCAGAACTGAGCTAAACGTGGTATGTCTCCAACTCCTAGAAATAACTTCATGCCCCATCTCCCTTACTTCCAGCTAGTAAGGAGCACATAATTCCTAACAAAGATTTGACACAGATTCCCAATTCGGGCATTCAAAACATATAGCACGTTGCTGTAAGCAAGCACATTCTCATTCAAAGTTGCAAATTACTATGTAGGAACAAATGTGTATAGGTATTTCAAAGATGCCCAGAACTGAGCTAAACCTGGTATGTCTCCAACTCCTAGAAATAACTTCATGCCCCATCTCCCTTACTTCCAGCTAGTAAGGATCACATAATTCCTAACAATGTATTGACACAGATTCCCAATTCGGGCATTCAGAACATATAGCACGTTGCTGTAAGCAAGCACATTCTCATTCAAAGTTGCAAGTTACTAAGTGGGAACAAGTTTGTAAAGGTATTTCAAAGATGCCCAGAACTGAGCTAAACTTGGTATGTCTCCAACTCCTAGAAATAACGTCATGCCCCATCTCTCTTACTTCCAGCTAGTAAGGATCACATAATTCCTAACAAAGTTTTGACACAGATTCCCAATTCGGGCATTCAGAACATGTAGCACGTTGCTGTAAGCAAGCACATTCTCATTCAAAGATGCAAGTTACTATGTAGGAACAAGTTTGTGTAGGTATTTCAAAGATGCCCAGAACTGAGCTAAACTTGGTATGTCTCCAACTCCTAGAAATAACTTCATGCCCCATCTCCCTTACTTCCATCTAATAAGGATCACATAATTTCTAACAATGTTTTGACACAGATTCCCAATTCGGGCAGTCAGAACATATAGCACGTTGCTGTAAGCAAGCACATTCTCATTCAAAGTTGCAAGTTACTATGTAGGAACAAGTTTGTATAGGTATTTCAAAGATGCCCAGAACTGAGCTAAACTTGGTATGTGTCCATCTCCTAGAAATAACTACATGCCCCATCTCCCTTACTTCCAGCTAGTAAGGATCACATAATTCCTAACAAAGTTTTGACACAGATTCCCAATTCGGGCATTGAGAACATATAGCACGTTGCTGTAAGCAAGCACATTCTCATTCAAAGTTGTAAGTTACTATGTAGGAACAAGTTTGTAAAGGTATTTCAAAGATGCCCAGAACTGTGCTAAACTTGGTATGTGTTCAACTCCTAGAAATACCTTCATGCCCCAACTCCCTTACTTCCACCTAGTAAGGATCACATAATTCCTAACATTTTGACACAGATTCCCAATTCGGGCATTCAGAACATATAGCACGTTGCTGTAAGAAAGCACATTCTCATTCAAAGTTGCAAGTTAATATGTAGGAACAAGTTCGTATAGGTATTTCAAAGACACCCAGAACTGAGCTAAACTTGGTATGTGTCCAACTCCTAGAAATAACTTCATGCCCCATCTCCCTTACTACCAGCTAGTAAGGATCACATAAATCCTAACAAATTTTTGACACAGATTCCCAACTGGGGCATTCAGAACATGTAGCACGTTGCTGTAAGCAAGCACATTCTCATTCAAAGTTGCAAGTTACTATGTAGGAACAAGTTTGTATAGGTATTTCAAAGATGCCCAGAACTGAGCTAAACGTTGTATGTCTCCAACTCCTAGAAATAACTTCATGCCCCATCTCCCTTACTTCCAGCTAGTAAGGATCACATAATTCCTAACAAAGTTTTGACACAGATTCCCAATTCGGGCATTCAGAACATATAGCATGTTGCTGTAAGCAAGCACATTCTCATTCAAAGTTGCATTTTACTATGAAGGAACAAGTTTGTATAGGTATTTCAAAGATATCCCGAACGGTGATAAACATTGTATGTCTCCAACTCCTAAAATAACTTCATGCCCCATCTCCCTTACTTCCAGCTAGTAAGGATCACATAATTCCTAACAAAGATTTGACACAGATTCCCAATTCGGGCATTCAAAACATATAGTACGTTGCTGTAAGCAAGCACATTCTCATTCAAAGTTGCAAGTTACTATGTAGGAACAATTTTGTATAGGTATTTCAAAGATGCCCAGAACTGAGCTAAACTTGGTATGTCTCCAACTCCTAGAAATAACTTCATGCCCCATCTCCCTTACTTCCATCTAGTAAGGATCACATAATTTCTAACAAAGTTTTGACACAGATTCCCAATTCGTGCATTCAGAACATATAGCACGTTGTTGTAAGCAAGCACATTCTCATTCAAAGTTGCATGTTACTATGTAGGAACAAGTTTGTATAGGTATTTCAAAGATGCCCAGAACTGAGCTAAACATGGTATGTCTTCAACTCATAGAAATAACTTCATGCCCCAACTCCCTTACTTCCAGGTAGTAGGGATCACATTATTCCTAACAAAGTTTTGACACAGATTCCCAATTCGGGCATTCAGAACATATAGCACGTAGCTGTAAGCAAGCACATTCTCCTTCAAAGTTGCAAATTACTATGTAGTAACAAGTTTGTATAGGTATTTCAAAGATGCCCAGAACTGAGCTAAACGTGGTATGTCTCCAACTCCTAGAAATAACTTCATGCCCCATCTCCCTTACTTCCAGCTAGTAAGGAGCACATAATTCCTAACAAAGATTTGACACAGATTCCCAATTCGGGCATTCAAAACATATAGCACGTTGCTGTAAGCAAGCACATTCTCATTCAAAGTTGCAAATTACTATGTAGGAACAAATGTGTATAGGTATTTCAAAGATGCCCAGAACTGAGCTAAACCTGGTATGTCTCCAACTCCTAGAAATAACTTCATGCCCCATCTCCCTTACTTCCAGCTAGTAAGGATCACATAATTCCTAACAATGTATTGACACAGATTCCCAATTCGGGCATTCAGAACATATAGCACGTTGCTGTAAGCAAGCACATTCTCATTCAAAGTTGCAAGTTACTAAGTGGGAACAAGTTTGTAAAGGTATTTCAAAGATGCCCAGAACTGAGCTAAACTTGGTATGTCTCCAACTCCTAGAAATAACGTCATGCCCCATCTCCCTTACTTCCAGCTAGTAAGGATCACATAATTCCTAACAAAGTTTTGACACAGATTCCCAATTCGGGCATTCAGAACATGTAGCACGTTGCTGTAAGCAAGCACATTCTCATTCAAAGATGCAAGTTACTATGTAGGAACAAGTTTGTGTAGGTATTTCAAAGATGCCCAGAACTGAGCTAAACTTGGTATGTCTCCAACTCCTAGAAATAACTTCATGCCCCATCTCCCTTACTTCCATCTAATAAGGATCACATAATTTCTAACAATGTTTTGACACAGATTCCCAATTCGGGCAGTCAGAACATATAGCACGTTGCTGTAAGCAAGCACATTCTCATTCAAAGTTGCAAGTTACTATGTAGGAACAAGTTTGTATAGGTATTTCAAAGATGCCCAGAACTGAGCTAAACTTGGTATGTGTCCATCTCCTAGAAATAACTACATGCCCCATCTCCCTTACTTCCAGCTAGTAAGGATCACATAATTCCTAACAAAGTTTTGACACAGATTCCCAATTCGGGCATTCAGAACATATAGCACGTTGCTGTAAGCAAGCACATTCTCATTCAAAGTTGTAAGTTACTATGTAGGAACAAGTTTGTAAAGGTATTTCAAAGATGCCCAGACTGTGCTAAACTTGGTATGTGTTCAACTCCTAGAAATACCTTCATGCCCCAACTCCCTTACTTCCACCTAGTAAGGATCACATAATTCCTAACATTTTGACACAGATTCCCAATTCGGGCATTCAGAACATATAGCACGTTGCTGTAAGAAAGCACATTCTCATTCAAAGTTGCAAGTTAATATGTAGGAACAAGTTCGTATAGGTATTTCAAAGACACCCAGAACTGAGCTAAACTTGGTATGTGTCCAACTCCTAGAAATAACTTCATGCCCCATCTCCCTTACTACCAGCTAGTAAGGATCACATAAATCCTAAAAAATTTTTGACACAGATTCCCAACTGGGGCATTCAGAACATGTAGCACGTTGCTGTAAGCAAGCACATTCTCATTCAAAGTTGCAAGTTACTATGTAGGAACAAGTTTGTATAGGTATTTCAAAGATGCGCAGAACTGAGCTAAACGTTGTATGTCTCCAACTCCTAGAAATAACTTCATGCCCCATCTCCCTTACTTCCAGCTAGTAAGGATCACATAATTCCTAACAAAGTTTTGACACAGATTCCCAATTCGGGCATTCAGAACATATAGCATGTTGCTGTAAGCAAGCACATTCTCATTCAAAGTTGCATTTTACTATGAAGGAACAAGTTTGTATAGGTATTTCAAAGATATCCCGAACGGTGATAAACATTGTATGTCTCCAACTCCTAAAATAACTTCATGCCCCATCTCCCTTACTTCCAGCTAGTAAGGATCACATAATTCCTAACAAAGATTTGACACAGATTCCCAATTCGGGCATTCAAAACATATAGTACGTTGCTGTAAGCAAGCACATTCTCATTCAAAGTTGCAAGTTACTATGTAGGAACAATTTTGTATAGGTATTTCAAAGATGCCCAGAACTGAGCTAAACTTGGTATGTCTCTAACTCCTAGAAATAACTTCATGCCCCATCTCCCTTACTTCCATCTTGTAAGGATCACATAATTTCTAACAAAGTTTTGACACAGATTCCCAATTCGTGCATTCAGAACATATAGCACGTTGTTGTAAGCAAGCACATTCTCATTCAAAGTTGCAAGTTACTATGTAGGAACAAGTTTGTATATGTATTTCAAAGATGCCCAGAACTGAGCTAAACTTGGTATGTCTCCAACTCCTAGAAATAACATCATGCCCCATCTCCCTTACTTCCAGACAGTAAGGATCACATAATTCCTAACAAAGTTTTGACACAGATTCCCAATTCTGGCATTCAGAACATATAGCACGTTGCTGTAAGCAAGCACATTCTCATTCAAAGTTGCAAGTTACTATGTAGGAACAAGTTTGTATAGGTATTTCAAAGATGCCCAGAACTGAGCTAAACTTGGTATGTGTCCAATCTCTAGAAATAACTTCATGCCCCAACTCCCTTACTTCCAGCCAGTAAGGATCACATAATTCCTAACAAAGTTTTGCCACAGATTCCCAATTCGGGCATTCAGAACATATAGCAAGTTGCTGTAAGCAAGCATATTCTCATTCAAAGTTGCAAGTTACTATGTAGGAACAAGTTTGTATAGGTATTTCAAAGATGCCCAGAACTGAGCTAAACATTGTATGTCTCCAACTCCTAGAAATAACTTCATGCCCCTTCTCCCTTACTTCCAGCTAGTAAGGATCACATAATTCCTAACAAAGTTTTGACGCAGATTCCCAATTCGGGCATTCAGAACATGTAGCACGTTGCTGTAAGCAAGCACATTCTCATTCAAAGTTGCAAGTTAATATGTAGGAACAAGTTTGTATAGGACTATCAAAGATTCTCAGAACTGAACTAAACTTGGTATGTCTCCAACTCCTAGAAATATCTTCATGCCCCATCTCCCTTACTTCCATCTAGTAAGAATCACATAATTTCTAACAAAGTATTAACACAGATTCCCAATTCGGGCATTCAGAACAGATAGCACGTTGCTGTAAGCAAGCACATTCTCATTCAAAGTTGCAAGTTACTATGTAGGAACAAGTTTGTAAAGGTATTTCAAAGATGCCCAGAACTGAGCTAAACGTTGTATGTCTCCAACTCCTAGAAATAACTTCATGCCCCATCACACTTACTTCCAGCTAGTAATGATCACATAATTCCTAACAAAGTTTTGACACAGATTCCCAATTCGGGCATTCAGAACATATAGCACGTTGCTGTAAGCAAGCACATTCTCATTCAAATTTGCAAGTTACTATGTAGCAACAAGTTTGTATAGGTATTTCAAAGATGCCCAGAACTGAGCTAACTTGGTATGTGTCCAACCTCTAGAAATAACTTAATGCCCCAACTCCCTTACTTCCAGCTAGTAAGGATCACATTTTTCCTAACAAAGTTTTGACACAGATTCCCAATTCGGGCATTCAGAACATATAGCACGTTGCTGGAAGCAAGCACATTCTCATTCAAAGTTGCAAGTTACTATGTAGGAACAAGTTTGTATAGGTATTTCAAAGATGCCCAGAACTGAGCTAATCTTGGTATGTCTCCAACTCCTAGAAATAACTTCATGCCCCATCTCCCTTACTTCCAGCTAGTAAGGATCACATAATTCCTAACAAAGTTTTGACACAGATTCCCAATTCGAGCATTCAGAACATATAGCACGTTGCTGTAAGCAAGCACATTCTCATTCAAAGTTGCAACTTACTATGTAGGAACAAGTTTGTAAAGGTATTTCAAAAATGCCCAGAACTGAGCTAAATTTGGTATGTCTCCAACTGCTAGAAATAACTTCATGCCCCATCTCCCTTACTTCCATCTAGTAAGGATCACATAATTCCTAACAAAGTTTGGACACAGATTCCCAATTCGGGCATTCAGAACATGTAGCACGTTGCTGTAAGCAAGCACATTCAATTCAACGTTGCAAGTTACTATGTAGGAACAAGTTTCTATAGGTGTTTCAAAGATGCCCAGAACTGAGCTAAACGTTGTATGTCTCCAACTCCTAGAAATAACTTCATGCCCCATCTCCCTTACTTCCATCTAGTAAGGATCACATAATTTCTAACAAAGTTTTGACACAGATTCCCAATTCGGGCATTCAGAACATATAGCACGTTGCTGTAAGCAAGCACATTCTCATTCAAAGTTGCAAGTTACCATGTAGGAACAAGTTTGTAAAGGTATTTCAAAGATGCCCAGAACTGAGCTAAACTTGGTATGTCTCCAACTCCTAGAAATAACTTCATGCCCCATCTCCCTTACTACCAGCTAGTAAGGATCACATAATTCCTAACAAAGTTTTGACACAGATTCCCAATTCAGGCATTCAGAACATATAGCACGTTGCTGTAAGCAAGCACATTCTCATTCAAAGTTGCAAGTTACTATGTAGGAACAAGTTTGTATAGGTATTTCAATGATGCCCAGAACTGAGCTAAACGTGGTATGTCTCCAACACCTAGAAATAACTTCATGCTCCATCTCCCTTACTTCCAGCTAATAAGGATCACATAATTTCTAACAAAGTTTTGACACAGATTCCCAATTTGGTCATTTAGAACATATAGCACGTTGATGTAAGCAAGCACATTCTCATTCAAAGTTGTAAGTTACTATGTAGGAACAAGTTTGTATAGGTATTTCAAAGATGCCCAGAACTGAGCTAAACTTGGTATGTCTCCAACTCCTAGAAATAACTTCATGCCCCATCTCCCTTACTTCCAGCTAGTAAGGATCACATAAATCCTAACAAAGTTTTGACACAGATTCCCAATTCGGGCATTCAGAATATGTAGCACGTTGCTGTAAGCAAGCACATTCTCATTCAAAGTTGCAAGTTACTATGTAGGAACAAGTTTGTATAGGTATTTCAAAGATGCCCAGAACTGAGGGAAACGTTGTATGTCTCCAACTCCTAGAAATAACTTCATGCCCCATCTCCCTTACTTTCATCTAGTAAGGATCACATAATATCTAACATAGTTTTAACATAGATTCCCAATTCGGGCATTCAGAACATATAGCACGTTGCTGTAAGCAAGCACATTCTCATTCAAAGTTGCAAGTTACTATGTAGAAACAAGTTTGTATAGGTATTTCAAAGATGCCCAGAACTGAGCTAAACGTTGTATGTCTCCAACTCCTAGAAATAACTTCATTCCCCATCACCCTTACTTCCAGCTAGTAAGGATCACATAGTTCCTAACAAAGATTTGACACAGATTCCCAATTCGGGCATTCAGAACATATAGCACGTTGCTGTAAGCAAGCACATTCTCATTCAAAGTTGCAAGTTACTATGTAGGAACAAGTTTGTATAGGTATTTCATAGATGCCCAGAACTGAGCTAAACATTGTATGTCTCCAACTCCTAGAAATAACTTCATGCCCCTTCTCCCTTACTTCCAGCTAGTAAGGATCACATAATTCCTAACAAAGTTTTGACACAGATTCCCAATTCGGGCATTCAGAACATGTAGCACGTTGCTGTAACCAAGCACATTCTCATTCAAAGTTGCAAGTTACTATGTAGGAACAAGTTTGTATAGGTATTTTAAAGATGCCCAGAACTGAGCTAAACGTTGTATGTCTCCAACTCGTAGAAATATCCTCATGCACCATCTCCCTTACTTCCATCTAGAAAGAATCACATAATTTCTAACAAAGTTTTAACACAGATTGCCAATTCGGGCGTTCAGAACATATAGCACGTTGCTGTAAGCAAGCACATTCTCATTCAAAGTTGCAAGTTACTATGTAGGAACAAGTTTGTAAAGGTATTTCAAAGATGCCCAGAACTGAGCTAAACGTTGTATGTCTCCAACTCCTAGAAATAACTTCATGCCCCATCACACTTACTTCCAGCTAGTAAGGATCACATAATTCCTAACAAAGTTTTGACACAGATTCCCAATTCGGGCATTCAGAACATATAGCACGTTGCTGTAAGCAAGCACATTCTCATTCAAATTTGCAAGTTACTATGTAGCAACAAGTTTGTATAGGTATTTCAAAGATTCCCAGAACTGAGCTACCTTGGTATGTGTCCAACCTCTAGAAATAACTTAATGCCCCAACTCCCTTATTTCCAGCTAGTAATGATCACATTTTTCCTAACAAAGTTTTGACACAGATTCCCAATTCGGGCATTCAGAACTTATAGCACGTTGCTGTAAGCAAGCACATTCTCATTCAAAGTTGAAAGTTACTATGTAGGAACAAGTTTGTATAGGTATTTCAAAGATGCACAGAACTGAACTAAACGTTGTATGTCTCCAACTTCTAGAAATAACTTCATGCCCCATCTCACTTACTTCCAGCTAGTAAGGATCACATAATTCCTAACAAAGTTTTGACACAGATTCCCAATTCGGGCATTCAGAACATATAGCACGTTGCTGTAAGCAAGCACATTCTCATTCAAAGTTGCAAGTTATTATGTAGGAACAAGTTTGTATAGGTATTTCAAAGATGCCCAGAACTGAGCTAAACGTTATATGTCTCCAACTCCTAGAAATAAGTTCATGCCCAATCTCCCTTACTTCCAGCTAATAAGGATCACATAATTCCTAACAAAGTTTTGACACAGATTCCCAATTCGGGCATTCAGAACATATAGCACGTTGATGTAAGCAAGCACATTCTCATTCAAGGTTGCAAGTTACTATGTAGGAACAAGTTTGTATAGGTATTTCAAAGATTCCCAGAACTGAGCTAAACTTGGTATGTGTCCAACCTCTAGAAATAACTTCATGCCCCAACTCCCTTACTTCCAGCTAGTAAGGATCACATAATTTCTAACAAAGTTTTGACACAGATTCCCAATTCGGGCATTCAGAACATATAGCACGTTGCTGTAAGCAAGCACATTCTCATTCAAAGTTGCAAGTTACTATGTAGGAACAAGTTTGTATAGGTATTTCAAAGATGCCCAGAACTGAGCTAAACTTGGTATGTGTCCAACCTCTAGAAATAACTTCATGCCCCACTCCCTTATTTCCAGCTAGTAAGTATCACATAATTCCTAACAAAGTTTTGACACAGATTCCCAATTCGGGCATTCAGAACATATAGCAAGTTGCTGTAAGCAAGCACATTCTCATTCAAATTTGCAAGTTACTATGTAGCAACAAGTTTGTATAGGTATTTCAAAGATTCCCAGAACTGAGCTACCTTGGTATGTGTCCAACCTCTAGAAATAACTTAATGCCCCAACTCCCTTATTTCCAGCTAGTAATGATCACATTTTTCCTAACAAAGTTTTGACACAGATTCCCAATTCGGGCATTCAGAACTTATAGCACGTTGCTGTAAGCAAGCACATTCTCATTCAAAGTTGAAAGTTACTATGTAGGAACAAGTTTGTATAGGTATTTCAAAGATGCACAGAACTGAACTAAACGTTGTATGTCTCCAACTTCTAGAAATAACTTCATGCCCCATCTCACTTACTTCCAGCTAGTAAGGATCACATAATTCCTAACAAAGTTTTGACACAGATTCCCAATTCGGGCATTCAGAACATATAGCACGTTGCTGTAAGCAAGCACATTCTCATTCAAAGTTGCAAGTTATTATGTAGGAACAAGTTTGTATAGGTATTTCAAAGATGCCCAGAACTGAGCTAAACGTTATATGTCTCCAACTCCTAGAAATAAGTTCATGCCCAATCTCCCTTACTTCCAGCTAATAAGTATCACATAATTCCTAACAAAGTTTTGACACAGATTCCCAATTCGGGCATTCAGAACATATAGCACGTTGATGTAAGCAAGCACATTCTCATTCAAGGTTGCAAGTTACTATGTAGGAACAAGTTTGTATAGGTATTTCAAAGATTCGCAGAACTGAGCTAAACTTGGTATGTGTCCAACCTCTAGAAATAACTTCATGCCCCAACTCCCTTACTTCCAGCTAGTAAGGATCACATAATTTCTAACAAAGTTTTGACACAGATTCCCAATTCGGGCATTCAGAACATATAGCACGTTGCTGTAAGCAAGCACATTCTCATTCAAAGTTGCAAGTTACTATGTAGGAACAAGTTTGTATAGGTATTTCAAAGATGCCCAGAACTGAGCTAAACTTGGTATGTGTCCAACCTCTAGAAATAACTTCATGCCCCACTCCCTTATTTCCAGCTAGTAAGTATCACATAATTCCTAACAAAGTTTTGACACAGATTCCCAATTCGGGCATTCAGAACATATAGCAAGTTGCTGTAAGCAAGCATATTCTCATTCAAAGTTGCAAGTTACTATGTAGGAACAAGTTTGTATAGGTATTTCAAAGATGCCCAGAACTGAGCTAGACTTGGTATGTGTCCAACCTCTAGAAATAACTTCATGCCCCAACTCCCTTACTTCCAGCTAGTAAGGATCACATATTTTCTAACAAAGTTTTGACACAGATTCCCAATTCGGGCATTCAGAACATATAGCACGTTGCTGTAAGCAAGCACATTCTCATTCAAAGTTGCAAGTTACTATGTAGGAACAAGTTTGTATAGGTATTTCAAAGATGCCCAGAACTGAGCTAAGCTTGGTATGTCTCCAACTCCTAGAAATGACTTCATGCCCCATCACACTTACTTCCAGCTAGTAAGGATCACATAATTACTAACAAAGTTTTGACACAGATTCCCAATTCGGGCATTCAGAACATATAGCACGTTGCTGTAAGCAAGCACATTCTCATTCAAAGTTGCAAGTTACTATGTAGGAACAAGTTTGTATAGGTATTTCAAAGATGCCCAGAATTGAGCTAATCTTGGTATGTCTCCAACTCCTAGTAATAACTTCATGCCCCATCTCCCTTACTTCCAGCTAGTAAGGATCACATAATTCCTAACAAAGTTTTGGCACAGATTCCCAATTCGGGCATTCAGAACATATAGCACGTTGCTGTAAGCAAGCACATTCTCATTCAAAGTTGCAAGTTACTATGTAGGAACAAGTTTGTAAAGGTATTTCAAAGATGCCCAGAACTGAGCTAAGCTTGGTATGTCTCCAACTCCTAGAAATGACTTCATGCCCAATCACACTTACTTCCAGCTAGTAAGGATCACATAATTCCGAACAAAGTTTTGACACAGATTCCCAAATCGGGCATTCAGAACATATAGCAAGTTGCTGTAAGCAAGCACATTCTCATTCAAAGTTGCAAGTTACTATGTAGGAACAAGTTTGTATAGGTATTTCAAAGATGCCCAGAACTGAGCTAAACTTGGTATGTGTCCAACCTCTAGAAATAACTTCATGCCCCAACTCCCTTACTTCCAGCTAGTAAGGATCACATAATTTCTAACAAAATTTTGACACAGATTCCCAATTCGGGCATTCAGAACATATAGCACGTTGCTGTAAGCAAGCACATTCTCATTCAAAGTTGCATGTTACTATGTAGGAACAAGTTTGTATAGGTATTTCAAAGATGCACAGAACTGAGCTAAACGTTGTATGTCTCCAACTTCTAGAAATAACTTCATGCCCCATCTCCCTTACTTCCAGCTAGTAAGGATCACATAATTCCTAACAAAGTTTAGACACAGATTCCCAATTCGGGCATTCAGAACATATAGCACGTTGTTGTAAGCAAGCACATTCTCATTCCAAGTGGCAAGTTACTATGTAGGAACAAGTTAGTATAGGTATTTCAAAGATGCCCAGAACTGAGCTAAACTTGGTATGTGTCCAACCTCTAGAAATAACTTCATGCCCCACTCCCTTATTTCCAGCTAGTAAGTATCACATAATTCCTAACAAAGTTTTGACACAGATTCCCAATTCGGGCATTCAGAACATATAGCAAGTTGCTGTAAGCAAGCATATTCTCATTCAAAGTTGCAAGTTACTATGTAGGAACAAGTTTGTATAGGTATTTCAAAGATGCCCAGAACTGAGCTAAACTTGGTATGTGTCCAACCTCTAGAAATAACTTCATGCCCCAAAACCCTTACTTCCAGCTAGTAAGGATCACATATTTTCTAACAAAGTTTTGACACAGATTCCCAATTCGGGCATTCAGAACATATAGCACGTTGCTGTAAGCAAGCACATTCTCATTCAAAGTTGCAAGTTACTATGTAGGAACAAGTTTGTAAAGGTATTTCAAAGATGCCCAGAACTGAGCTAAGCTTGGTATGTCTCCAACTCCTAGAAATGACTTCATGCCCCATCACACTTACTTCCAGCTAGTAAGGATCACATAATTCCTAACAAAGTTTTGACACAGATTCCCAATTCGGGCATTCAGAACATATAGCACGTTGCTGTAAGCAAGCACATTCTCATTCAAAGTTGCAAGTTACTATGTAGGAACAAGTTTGTATAGGTATTTCAAAGATGCCCAGAACTGAGCTAAACTTGGTATGTGTCCAACCTCTAGAAATAACTTCATGCCCCACTCCCTTATTTCCAGCTAGTAAGTATCACATAATTCCTAACAAAGTTTTGACACAGATTCCCAATTCGGGCATTCAGAACATATAGCAAGTTGCTGTAAGCAAGCATATTCTCATTCAAAGTTGCAAGTTACTATGTAGGAACAAGTTTGTATAGGTATTTCAAAGATGCCCAGAACTGAGCTAAACTTGGTATGTGTCCAACCTCTAGAAATAACTTCATGCCCCAACTCCCTTACTTCCAGCTAGTAAGGATCACATATTTTCTAACAAAGTTTTGACACAGATTCCCAATTCGGGCATTCAGAACATATAGCACGTTGCTGTAAGCAAGCACATTCTCATTCAAAGTTGCAAGTTACTATGTAGGAACAAGTTTGTAAAGGTATTTCAAAGATGCCCAGAACTGAGCTAAGCTTGGTATGTCTCCAACTCCTAGAAATGACTTCATGCCCCATCACACTTACTTCCAGCTAGTAAGGATCACATAATTACTAACAAAGTTTTGACACAGATTCCCAATTCGGGCATTCAGAACATATAGCACGTTGCTGTAAGCAAGCACATTCCCATTCAAAGTTGCAAGTTACTATGTAGGAACAAGTTTGTATAGGTATTTCAAAGATGCCCAGAATTGAGCTAATCTTGGTATGTCTCCAACTCCTAGTAATAACTTCATGCCCCATCTCCCTTACTTCCAGCTAGTAAGGATCACATAATTCCTAACAAAGTTTTGGCACAGATTCCCAATTCGGGCATTCAGAACATATAGCACGTTGCTGTAAGCAAGCACATTCTCATTCAAAGTTGCAAGTTACTATGTAGGAACAAGTTTGTAAAGGTATTTCAAAGATGCCCAGAACTGAACTAAGCTTGGTATGTCTCCAACTCCTAGAAATGACTTCATGCCCAATCACACTTACTTCCAGCTAGTAAGGATCACATAATTCCGAACAAAGTTTTGACACAGATTCCCAAATCGGGCATTCAGAACATATAGCAAGTTGCTGTAAGCAAGCACATTCTCATTCAAAGTTGCAAGTTACTATGTAGGAACAAGTTTGTATAGGTATTTCAAAGATGCCCAGAACTGAGCTAAACTTGGTATGTGTCCAACCTCTAGAAATAACTTCATGCCCCAACTCCCTTACTTCCAGCTAGTAAGGATCACATAATTTCTAACAAAATTTTGACACAGATTCCCAATTCGGGCATTCAGAACATATAGCACGTTGCTGTAAGCAAGCACATTCTCATTCAAAGTTGCATGTTACTATGTAGGAACAAGTTTGTATAGGTATTTCAAAGATGCACAGAACTGAGCTAAACGTTGTATGTCTCCAACTTCTAGAAATAACTTCATGCCCCATCTCACTTACTTCCATCTAGTAAGGATCACATAATTTCTAACAAAGTTTTGACACAGATTCCCAATTCGGGCATTCAGAACATATAGCACGTTGCTGTAAGCAAGCACATTCTCATTCAAAGTTGCAAGTTATTATGTAGGAACAAGTTTGTATAGGTATTTCAAAGATGCCCAGAACTGAGCTAAACTTGGTATGTGTCCAACCTCTAGAAATAACTTCATGCCCCAACTCCCTTACTTTCAGCTAGTAAGGATCACATAATTTCTAACAAAATTTTGACACAGATTCCCAATTCGGGCATTCAGAACATATAGCACGTTGCTGTAAGCAAGCACATTCTCATTCAAAGTTGCATGTTACTATGTAGGAGCAAGATTGTATAGGTATTTCAAAGATGCCCAGAACTGAGCTAAACGTTGTATGTCTCCAACTCCTAGAAATAACTTCATGCCCCATCACACTTACTTCCAGCTGGTAAGGATCACATAATTTCTAACAAAGTTTTAACACAGATTCCCAATTCGGGCATTCAGAACATATAGCACGTTGCTGTAAGCAAGCACATTCTCATTCAAAGTTGCAAGTTACTATGTAGTAACAAGTTTGTAAAGGTATTTCAAAGAAGCCCAGAACTGAGCTAAACGTTGTATGTTTCCAACTCCTAGGAATAACTTCATGCCCCATCACCCTTACTTCCAGCTAGTAAGTATCACATAATTCCTAACAAAGTTTTGACACAGATTCCCAATTCGGGCATTCAGAACATATCGCACGTTGCTGTAAGCAAGCACATTCTCATTCAAAGTTGCAAGTTACTATGTAGGAACAAGTTTGTATAGGTATTTCAAAGATGCCCAGAACTGAGCTAAACTTGGTATGTGTCCAACCTCTAGAAATAACTTCATGCCCCAACTCCCTTATTTCCAGCTAGTAAGGATCACATAATTCCTAACAAAGTTTTGACACAGATTCCCAATTCGGGCATTCAGAACATATAGCACGTTGCTGTAAGCAAGCACATTCTCATTCAAAGTTGCAAGTTACTATGTAGGAACAAGTTTGTATAGGTATTTCAAAGATGCCCAGAACTGAGCTAAACGTTGTATGTCTCCAACTCCTAGAAATAACTTCATGCCCCATCTCCCTTACTTCCAGCTAGTAAGGATCACATAATTCCTAACAAAGTTTTGACACAGATTCCCAATTCGGGCATTCAGAACATATAGCACGTTGCTGTAAGTAAGCACATTCTCATTCAAAGTTGCAAGATACTATGTAGGAACAAGTTTGTATAGGTATTTCAAAGATGCCCAGAACTGAGCTAAAGGTTGTATGTCTCCAACTACTGGAAATAACTTCATGCCCCATCTCCCTTACTTCCAGCGAGTAAGGATCACATAATTCCTAACAAAGTTTTGACACAGATTCCCAATTCGGGCATTCAGAACATATAGCACGTTGCTGTAAGCAAGCACATTCTCATTCAGAGTTGCAAGTTACTATGTAGGAACAAGTTTGTATAGATATTTCAAAAATGCCCAGAATTGAGCTAAACTTGGTATGTCTCCAACTCCTAGAAATAACTTCATGCCCCATCTCCCTTACTTCCAGCTAGTAAGGATCACATAATTCCTAACAAAGTTTTGACACAGATTCCCAATTCGGGCATTCAGAACATATAGCACCTTGCTGTAAGCAAGCACATTCTCAGTCAAAGTTGCAAGTTACTATGTAGGAAAAAGTTTGTATAGGTATTTCAAAGATGCCCAGAACTGTGCTAAACTTGGTGTGTGTCCAACTCCTGGAAATACCTTCATGCCCCAACTCCCTTACTTCCAGCTAGTAAGGATCACATAATTCCTAACAAAGTTTTGACACAGATTCCCAATTCGGGCATTCAGAACATATAGCACGTTGCTGTAAGCAAGCACATTCTCATTCAAAGTTGCAAGTTACTACGTAGGAACAAGTATGTATAGGTATTTCAAAGATGCCCAGAACTGAGCTAAACGTTGTATGTCTCCAACTCCTAGAAATATCTTCATGCACCATCTTCCTTAGTTCCAGCTAGTAAGGATCACATAATTGCTAACAATGTTTTGACACAGATTCCCAATTCGGGCATTCAGAACATATAGCAAGTTGCTGTAAGCAAGCACATTCTCATTGAAAGTTACAAGTTACTATGTAGGAACAAGTTTGTATAGGTATTTCAAAGATGCCCAGAACTGAGCTAAACGTTGTATGTCTCAAACTCCTAGAAATAACTTCATGCCCCATCTCCCTTACTTCCAGCTAGTAAGGATCACATAATTCCTAACAAAGTTTTGACACAGATTCCCAATTCGGGCATTCAGAACATGTAGCACGTTGCTGTAAGCAAGCACATTCAATTCAAAGTTGCATGTTACTATGTAGGAACAAGTTTGTATAGGTATTTCAAAGATGCCCAGAATTGAGCTACACTTGGTATGTGTCCAACCTCTAGAAATAACTTCATGCCCCAACTCCCTTACTTCCAGCTAGTAAGGATCACATAATTCCTAACAAAGTTTTGACACAGATTCCCAATTCGGGCATTTGAAACTTATAGCACGTTGCTGTAAGCAAGCACATTGTCATTCAACGTTGCAAGTTACTATGTAGGAACAAGTTTGTATAGGTATTTCAAAGATGCCCAGAACTGAGCTAAACTTTGTATGTGTCCAACTCCTAGAAATATCTTCATGCCCCAACTCCCTTACTTCCAGCTAGTAAGGATCACATAATTCCTAACAAAGTTTTGACACAGATTCCCAATTCTGGCATTCAGAATATATAGCACGTTGCTGTAAGCAAGCACATTCTCATTCAAAGTTGCAAGTTACTATGTAGGAACAAGTTTGTAAAGGTATTTCAAAGATGCCCCGAACTGAGCTAAACGTTGTATGTCTCCAACTCCTAGAAATAACTTGATGCCCCATCACACTTACTTCCAGCTAGTAAGGATGACATAATTCCTAACAAAGTTTTGACACAGATTCCCAATTCGGGCATTCAGAACATATCGCACGTTGCTGTAAGCAAGCACATTCTCATTCAAAGTTGCAAGTTACTATGTAGGAACAAGTTTGTATAGGTATTTCAAAGATGCCCAGAACTGAGCTAAACTTGGTATGTGTCCAACCTCTAGAAATAACTTCATGCCCCAACTCCCTTACTTCCAGCTAGTAAGGATCACATAATTTCTAACAAAATTTTGACACAGATTCCCAATTCGGGCATTCAGAACATATAGCACGTTGCTGTAAGCAAGCACATTCTCATTCAAAGTTGCAAGTTACTATGTAGGAACAAGTTTGTATAGGTATTTCAAAGATGCCCAGAACTGAGCTAAATGTTGTATGTCTCCAACTCCTAGAAATAACTTCATGCCCCATCTCACTTACTTCCAGCTAGTAAGGATCACATAATTCCTAACAAAGTTTTGACACAGATTCCCAATTCGGGCATTCAGAACATATAGCACGTTGCTGTAAGCAAGCACATTCTCATTCAATGTTGCAAGTTACTATGTAGGAACAAGTTTGTATAGGTATTTCAAAGATGCCCAGAACTGAGCTAAAGGTTGTATGTCTCCAACTCCTAGATATAACTTCGTGCCCCATCTCCCTTACTTCCAGCGAGTAAGGATAACATAATTCCTAACAAAGTTTTGACACAGATTCCCAATTCGGGCATTCAGAACATATAGCACGTTGCTGTAAGCAAGCACATTCTCATTCACAGTTGCAAGTTACTATGTAGTAACAAGTTTGTATAGGTATTTCAAAAATGCCCAGAATTGAGCTAAACTTGGTATGTCTCCAACTCCTAGAAATAACTTCATGCCCCATCTCCCTTACTTCCAGCTAGTAAGGATCACATAATTCCTAACAAAGTTTTGACACAGATTCCCAATTCGGGCATTCAGAACACATAGCACGTTGCTGTAAGCAAGCACATTCTCAGTCAAAGTTGCAAGTTACTATGTAGGAAAAAGTTTATATAGGTATTTCAAAGATGCCCAGAACTGTGCTATACTTGGTATGTGTCCAACTCCTGGAAATAACTTCATGCCCCAACTCCCTTACTTCCAGCTAGTAAGGATCACATAATTCCTAACAAAGTTTTGACACAGATTCCCAATTCGGGCATTCAGAACATATAGCACGTTGCTGTAAGCAAGCACATTCTCATTCAAAGTTGCAAGTTACTACGTAGGAACAAGTTTGTATAGGTATTTCAAAGATGCCCAGAACTGAGCTAAACGTTGTATGTCTCCAACTCCTAGAAATATCTTCAAGCCCCAACTCCCTTACTTCCAGCTAGTAAGGATCACATAATTCCTAACAATGTTTTGACACAGATTCCCAATTCGGGCATTCAGAACATATAGCACGTTGCTGTAAGAAAGCACATTCTCATTCAAAGTTGCAAGTTACTATGTAGGAACAATTTTGTATAGGTATTTCAAAGATGCCCAGAACTGAGCTAAACTTGGTATGTCTCCAACTCCTAGAAATAACTTCATGCCCCATCTCCCTTACTTCCATCTAGTAAGGATCACATAATTCCTAACAAAGTTTTGACACAGATTCCCAATTCGGGCATTCAGAACATATAGCACGTTGCTTTAAGCAAGCACATTCTCATTCAAAGTTGCAAGTTACTATGTAGGAACAAGTTTGTATAGGAATTTCAAAGATGCCCAGAACTGAGCTAAACTTGGTATGTCTCCAACTCCTAGAAATAACTTCATGGCCCAACTACCTTACTTCCAGCTAGTAAGGATCACATAATTCCTAACAAAGTTTTGAACACAGATTCCCAATTCGGGCATTCAGAACTTATAGCACGTTGCTGTAAGCAAGCACATTCTCATTCAAATATGCAAGTTACTATGTAGGAACAAGTTTGTATAGGTATTTCAAAGATGCCCAGAACTGAGCTAAACTTGATATGTCTCCAACTCCCAGAAATAACTTCATGCCCCATCTCCCTTACTTCCAGCTAGTAAGGATCACATAATTCCTAACAAAGTTTTGACACAGATTCCCAATTCGGGCATTCAGAACATGTAGCACGTTGCTGTAAGCAAGCACATTCTCATTCAAAGTTGCAAGTTACTATGTAGGAACAAGTTACTATAGGTATTTGAAAGATGCCCAGAACTGAGCTTAACTTAGTATGTCTCCAACTCCCAGAAATAACTTCATGCCCCATCTCCCTTACTTCCATCTAGTAAGGATCACATAATTTCTAACAAAGTTTTGACACAGATTCCCAAATCGGGCATTCAGAACATATAGCACGTTGCTGTAAGCAAGCACATTCTCATTCAAAGTTGCAAGTTACTATGTAGGAACACGTTTGTAAAGGTATTTCAAGGACGCCCAGAACTGAGCTAAACTTGGTATGTCACCAACTCCTAGAGATAACTTCATGCCCCATCACCCTTACTTCCAGCTAGTAAGGATCACATAATTCCTAACAAAGTTTTGACACAGATTCCCAATTCGGGCATTCAGAACATATAGCACGTTGCTGTAAGCAAGCACATTCTCATTCAAAGTTGCAAGTTACTATGTAGGAACAAGTTTGTATAGGTATTTCAAAGATGCCGTGAAATGAGATAAACTTGGTATCTGTCCAACCTCTAGAAATAACTTCATGCCCCAACTCCCTTACTTCCAGCTAGTAAGGATCACATAATTCCTAACAAAGTTTTGACACAGATTCCCAATTCGGGCATTCAGAACATATAGCAAGTTGCTGTAAGCAAGCACATTCTCATTCAAAGTTGCATATTACTATGTAGGAACAAGTTTGTATAGGTGTTTCAAAGATACCCAGAACTGAGCTAAACGTTGTATGTCTCAAACTCCTAGAAATAACTTCATGCCCCATCTCCCTTACTTCCAGCTAGTAAGGATCACATAATTCCTAACAAAGTTTTGACCCAGATTCCCAATTCGGGCATTCAGAACATGTAGCACGTTGCTGTAAGCAAGCACATTCTCATTCAAAGTTGCATGTTACTATGTAGGAACAAGTTTGTATAGGTATTTCAAAGATGCCCAGAACTGAGCTAAACTTGGTATGTGTCCAACTCCTAGAAATAACTTCATGCCCCATCTCCCTTACTTCCAGCTAGTAAGGATCACATAATTCCTAACAAAGTTTTGACACAGATTCCCAATTCGGGCATTCAGAACATATAGCACGTAGCTGTAAGCAAGCACATTCTCATTCAAAGATGCAAGTTACTATGTAGGAAGAAGTTTGTATAGGTATTTCAAAGATGCCCAGAACTGAGCTAAACTTGGTATGTGTCCAACTCCTAGAAATAACTTCATGCCCCATCTCCCTTACTTCCAGCTAGTAAGGATCACATAATTCCTAACAAAGTTTTGACCCAGATTCCCAATTCGGGCATTCAGAACATATAGCAGGTTGCTGTAAGCAAGCACATTCTCATTCAGAGTTGCAAGTTACTATGTAGGAACAAGATTGTATTGGTATTACAAAGATGCCCAGAACTGAGCTAAACTTGGTATGTCTCCAACTCCTAGAAATAACTTAATGCCCCATCTCACTTACTTCCATCTAGTAAGGATCACATAATTCCTAACAAAGTTTTGACACAGATTCCCAATTCGGGTATTCAGAACATATAGCACGTTGCTGTAAGCAAGCACATTCTAATTCAAAGTTGCAAGTTACTATGTAGGAACAAGTTTGTATAGGTATTTAATGATGCCCAGAACTGAGCTAAAATGGTATGTCTCCAACTCCTAGAAATAACTTCATGCCCCATCTCCCTTACTTCCAGCTAGTAAGGATCACATAATTCCTAATAAAGTTTTGACACAGATTCCCAATTCGGGCATTCAGAACATATAGCACAATGCTGTAAGCAAGCACATTCTCATTCAAAGTTGCAAGTTACTATGTAGGAACAAGTTTGTATAGGTATTTCAAAGATGCCCAGAACTGAGCTAAACGTTGTGTGTGTCCAACCTCTAGAAATAACTTCATGCCCCATCTCCCTTACTTCCATCTAGTAAGGATCACATAATTCCTAACAAAGTTTTGAACACAGATTCCAATTCGGGCATTCAGAACATATAGCACGTTGCTGTAAGCAAGCACATTCTCATTCAAAGATGCAAGTTACTATGTAGGAACAAGTTTGTATAGGTATTTCAAAGATGCCCAGAACTGAGCTAAACGTTGTATGTCTCCAACTCCTAGAAATAACTTCATGCCCCATCTCACTTACTTCCAGCTAGTAAGGATCACATAATTCCTAACAAAGTTTTGACACAGATTCCCAATTCGGGCATTCAGAACATATAGCACGTTGCGGTAAGCAAGCACATTCTCAGTCAAAGTTGCAAGTTACTATGTAGGAACAAGTTTGTATAGGTATTTCAAAGATGCCCAGAACTGTGCTAAACTTGGTATGTGTCCAACTCCTAGAAATACCTTCATGCCCAAACTCCCTTACTTCCAGCTAGTAAGGATGACATAATTCCTAACAAAGTTTTGACACAGATTCCCAATCCGGGCATTCAGAACATATAGCACGTTGCTGTAAGCAAGCACATTCTCATTCATAGTTGCAAGTTACTATGTAGGAACAAGTTTGTATAGGTATTTCAAAGATGCCCAGAACTGAGCTAAACTTGGTATGTCTCCAACTCCTAGAAATAACTTCATGCCCCATCTCCCTTACTTCCAGCTAGTAAGGATCACATAATTCCTAACAAAGTTTTGACACAGATTCCCAATTCGGGCATTCAGAACATATAGCACGTTGCTGTAAGCAAGCATATTCTCATTCAAAGTTGCAAGTTACTATGTAGGAACAAGTTTGTATAGGTATTTCAAAGATGCCCAGAACTGAGCTAAACGTTGTATGTCTCCAACTCCTAGAAATAACTTCATGCCCCATCTCCCTTACATCCAGCTGGTAAGGATCACATAATTCCTAACAAAGTTTTGACACAGATTCCCAATTCGGGCATTCAGAACATATAGCACGTTGCTATAAGCAAGCACATTCTCATTCACAGTTACAAATTACTATGTAGGAACAAGTTTGAATAGGACTTTCAAAGATGCCCAGAACTGAGCTAAACTTGGTATGTCTCCAACTCCTAGAAATAACTTCATGCCGCATCTCCCTTACTTCCAGCTAGTAAGGATCACATAATTCCTAACAAAGTTTTGACACAGATTCCCAAGTCGGGCATTCAGAACATATAGCACGTTGCTGTAAGCAAGCACATTCTCATTCAAAGTTGCAAGTTACTATGTAGGAACAAGTTTGTATAGGTATTTCAAAGATGCCCAGAACTGAGCTAAACGTTGTATGTCTCCAACTCCTAGAAATAACTTCATGCCGCAACTCCCTTACTTCCAGCTAGTAAGGATCACATAATTTCTAACAAAGTTTTGACACAGATTCCCAATTCGGGCATTCAGAACATATAGCACGTTGCTGTAAGCAAGCACATTCTCATTCAAAGTTGCAAGTTACTATGTAGGAACAAGTTTATATAGGTATTTCAAAGATGCACAGAACTGAGCTAAACGTTGTATGTCTCCAACTCCTAGAAATAACTTCATGCCCCATCTCACTTACTTCCATCTAGTAAGGATCACATAATTCCTAACAAAGTTTTGACACAGATTCCCAATTCGGGCATTCAGAACATATAGCACGTTGCTTAAGCAAGCACATTCTCATTCAAAGTTGCAAGTTACTATGTAGGAACAAGTTTGTATAGGTATTTCAAAGATGCCCAGAACTGAGCTAAACGTTGTATGTGTCCAACCTCTAGAAATAACTTCATGCCCCATCTCCCTTACTTCCAGCTAGTAAGGATCACATAATTCCTAACAAAGTTTTGACACAGATTCCCAATTCGGGCATTCAGAACATATAGCACGTTGCTGTAAGCAAGCACATTCTTATTCACAGTTGCAAGTTACTATGTAGGAACAAGTTTGAATAGGACTTTCAACGATGCCCAAAACTGAGCTAAACTTGGTATGTCTCCAACTCCTAGAAATAACTTCATGCCGCATCTCCCTTACTTCCAGCTAGTAAGGATCACATAATTTCTAACAAAGTTTTGACACAGATTCCCAATTCGGGCATTCAGAACATATAGCACGTTGCTGTAAGCAAGCACATACTCATTCAAAGTTGCAAGTTATTATGTAGGAACAAGTTTGTATAGGTATTTCAAAGATGCCCAGAACTGAGCTAAACTTGGTATGTCTCCAACTCCTAGAAATAACTTCATGCCCCATCACCCTTACTTCCAGCTAGTAAGGATCACATAATTCCTAACAAAGTTTTGAGACAGATTCCGAATTCGGGTATTCAGAACATATAGTACGTTGCGGTAAGCAAGCACATTCTCAGTCAAAGTTGCAAGTTACTATGTAGGAACAAGTTTGTATAGGTATTTCAAAGATGCCCAGAACTGTGCTAAACTTGGTATGTGTCCAACTCCTAGAAATACCTTCATGCCCCAACTCCCTTACTTCCAGCTAGTAAGGATCACAGAATTCCTAACAAAATTTTGACACAGATTCAAAATTCGGGCATTCAGAACATATAGCATGTTGCTGTAAGCAAGCACATTCTCATTCAAAGTTGCAAGTTACTATGTAGGAACAAGTTTGTATAGGTAATTCAAAGATGCCCAGAACTGAGCTAAACTTGGTATGTCTCCAACTCCTAGAAATATTTTCATGCCCCATCTCCCTTACTTCCATCTAGTAAGGATCACATAATTTCTAACAAAGTTTTGACACAGATTCCCAATTCGGGCATTCAGAACATATAGCACGGTGCTGTAAGCAAGCACATTCTCATTCAAAGTTCCAAGTTACTATGTAGGAACAAGTTTGTATACGACTTTCAAAGATGCACAGAACTGAGCTAAACGTTGTATGTCTCCAACTCCTAGAAATAAATTCATGCCCCATCTCCCTTAGTTCCAGCTAGTAAAGATCACATAATTCCTAACAAAGTTTTGACACAGATTCCCAATTCGGGCATTCAGAACATATAGCACGTTGCTGTAAGCAAGCACATTCTCATTCAAAGTTGCAAGTTACTATGTAGGAACAAGTTTGTATAGGTATTTAAAGATGCCCAGAACTGAGCTAAAATGGTATGTCTCCAACTCCTAGAAATAACTTCATGCCCCATCTCCCTTACTTCCAGCTAGTAAGGATCACATAATTCCTAACAAAGTTTTGACACAGATTCCCAATTCGGGCATTTAGAACATATAGCACAATGCTGTAAGCAAGCACATTCTCATTCAAAGTTGCAAGTTACTATGTAGGAACAAGTTTGTATAGGTATTTCAAAGATGCCCAGAACTGAGCTAAACGTTGTATGTCTCCAACTCCTAGAAATAACTTCATGCCGCAACTCCCTTACTTCCAGCTAGTAAGGATCACATAATTTCTAACAAAGTTTTGACACAGATTCCCAATTCGGGCATTCAGAACATATAGCACGTTGCTGTAAGCAAGCACATTCTCATTCAAAGTTGCAAGTTACTATGTAGGAACAAGTTTATATAGGTATTTCAAAGATGCACAGAACTGAGCTAAACGTTGTATGTCTCCAACTCCTAGAAATAACTTCATGCCCCATCTCACTTACATCCAGCTAGTAAGGATCACATAATTCCTAACAAAGTTTTGACACAGATTCCCAAGTCGGGCATTCAGAACATATAGCACGTTGCTGTAAGCAAGCACATTCTCATTCAAAGTTGCAAGTTACTATGTAGGAACAAGTTTGTATAGGTATTTCAAAGATGCCCAGAACTGAGCTAAACTTGGTATGTCTCCAACTCCTAGAAATAACTTCATACCCCATCTCCCTTACATCCAGCTAGTAAGGATCACATAATTCCTAACAAAGTTTTGACACAGATTCCCACTTCGGGCATTCAGAACATATAGCACGTTGCTGTAAGCAAGCACATTCTCATTCAAAGTTGCAAGTTACTATGTAGGAACAAGTTTGTATAGGTATTTCAAAGATACCCAGAACTGAGCTAAACCGTGTATGTCTCCAGCTCCTAGAAATAACTTCATGCCCCAACTCCCTTACTTCCAGCTTGTAAGGATCACATAATTCCTAACAAAGATTTGACACAGATTCCCAATTCGGGCATTCAGAACATATAGCACGTTGCTGTAAGCAAGCACATTCTCATTCAAAGTTGCAAGTTACTATGTAGGAACAAGTTTGTATAGGTATTTCAAAGATGCCCAGAACTGAGCTAAACTTGGTATGTGTCCAACTCCTAGAAATAACTTCATGCCCCATCTCCCTTACTTCCAGCTAGTAAGGATCACATAATTCCTAACAAAGTTTTGACACAGATTCCCAATTCGGGCATTCAGAACATATAGCACGTTGCTGTAAGCAAGCACATTCTCAGTCAAAGTTGCAAGTTACTATGTAGGAACAAGTTTGTATAGGTATTTCAAAGATGCCCAGAACTGTGCTAAACTTGTTATGTGTCCAACTCCTAGAAATACCTTCATGCCCAAACTCCCTTACTTCCAGCTAGTAAGGATCACATAATTCCTAACAAAGTTTTGACACAGATTCCCAATTCGGGCATTCAGAACATATAGCACGTTGCTGTAAGCAAGCACATTCTCATTCAAAGTTGCAAGTTACTATGTAGGAACAAGTTTGTATAGGTATTTCAAAGATGCCCAGAACTGAGCTAAACTTGGTATGTCTCCAACTCCTAGAAATAACTTCATGCCCCATCTCCCTTACTTCCAGCTAGTAAGGATCACATAATTCCTAACAAAGTTTTGACACAGATTCCCAATTCGGGCATTCAGAACATATAGCACGTTGCTGTAAGCAAGCACATTCTCATTCATAGTTGCAAGTTACTATGTAGGAACAAGTTTGTATAGGTATTTCAAAGATGCCCAGAACTGAGCTAAACTTGGTATGTCTCCAACTCCTAGAAATAACTTCATGCCCCATCTCCCTTACTTCCAGCTAGTAAGGATCACATAATTCCTAACAAAGTTTTGACACAGATTCCCAATTCGGGCATTCAGAACATATAGCACGTTGCTGTAAGCAAGCATATTCTCATTCAAAGTTGCAAGTTACTATGTAGGAACAAGTTTGTATAGGTATTTCAAAGATGCCCAGAACTGAGCTAAACGTTGTATGTTTCCAACTCCTAGAAATAACTTCATGCCCCATCTCCCTTACATCCAGCTAGTAAGGATCACATAATTCCTAACAAAGTTTTGACACAGATTCCCAATTCGGGCATTCAGAACATATAGCACGTTGCTATAAGCAAGCACATTCTCATTCACAGTTACAAGTTACTATGTAGGAACAAGTTTGAATAGGACTTTCAAAGATGCCCAGAACTGAGCTAAACTTGGTATGTCTCCAACTCCTAGAAATAACTTCATGCCGCATCTCCCTTACTTTCAGCTAGTAAGGATCACATAATTCCTAACAAAGTTTTGACACAGATTCCCAAGTCGGGCATTCAGAACATATAGCACGTTGCTGTAAGCAAGCACATTCTCAGTCAAAGTTGCAAGTTACTATGTAGGAACAAGTTTATATAGGTATTTCAAAGATGCACAGAACTGAGCTAAACGTTGTATGTCTCCAACTCCTAGAAATAACTTCATGCCCCATCTCACTTACTTCCAGCTAGTAAGGATCACATAATTCCTAACAAAGTTTTGACACAGATTACCAATTCGGGCATTCAGAACATATAGCACGTTGCTGTAAGCAAGCACATTCTCATTCAAAGTTGCAAGTTACTATGTAGGAACAAGTTTGTATAGGTATTTCAAAGAGGCCCAGAACTGAGCTAAACGTTGTATGTCTCCAACTCCTAGAAATAACTTCATGCCCCATCTAGCTTACTTCCAGCTAGTCAGGATCACATAATTCCTAACAAAGTTTTGACACAGATTCCCAATTCGGGCATTCAGAACATATAGCAGGTTGCTGTAAGCAAGCACATTCTCATTCAGAGTTGCAAGTTACTATGTAGGAACAAGATTGTATTGGTATTTCAAAGATGCCCAGAACTGAGCTAAACTTGGTATGTCTCCAACTCCTAGAAATAACTTAATGCCCCATCTCACTTACTTCCATCTAGTAAGGATCACATAATTCCTAACAAAGTTTTGACACAGATTCCCAATTCGGGCATTCAGAACATATAGCACGTTGCTGTAAGCAAGCACATTCTCATTCAAAGTTGCAAGTTACTATGTAGGAACAAGTTTGTATAGGTATTTCAAAGATGCCCAGAACTGAGCTAAACGTCGTATGTGTCCAACCTCTAGAAATAACTTCATGCCCCATCTAACTTACTTCCAGCTAGTAAGGATCACATAATTCCTAACAAAGTTTTGACACAGATTCCCAAGTCGGGCATTCAGAACATATAGCACGTTGCTGTAAGCAAGCACATTCTCATTCAAAGTTGCAAGTTACTATGTAGGAACAAGTTTATATAGGTATTTCAAAGATGCACAGAACTGAGCTAAACGTTGTATGTCTCCAACTCCTAGAAATAACTTCATGCCCCATCTCACTTACTTCCAGCTAGTAAGGATCACATAATTCCTAACAAAGTTTTGACACAGATTACAAATTCGGGCATTCAGAACATATAGCACGTTGCTGTAAGCAAGCACATTCTCATTCAAAGTTGCAAGTTACTATGTAGGAACAAGTTTGTATAGGTATTTCAAAGATGCCCAGAACTGAGCTAAACGTTGTATGTCTCCAACTCCTAGAAATAACTTCATGCCCCATCTCCCTTACTTCCAGCTAGTAAGGATCACATAATTCCTAACAAAGTTTTGACACAGATTCCCAATTCGGGCATTCAGAACATATAGCAGGTTGCTGTAAGCAAGCACATTCTCATTCAGAGTTGCAAGTTGCTATGTAGGAACAAGATTGTATTGGTATTTCAAAGATGCCCAGAACTGAGCTAAACTTGGTATGTCTCCAACTCCTAGAAATAACTTAATGCCCCATCTCACTTACTTCCATCTAGTAAGGATCACATAATTCCTAACAAAGTTTTGACACAGATTCCCAATTCGGGCATTCAGTTCATATAGCACGTTGCTGTAAGCAAGCACATTCTCATTCAAAGTTGCAAGTTACTATGTAGGAACAAGTTTGTATAGGTATTTCAAAGATGCCCTGAACTGAGCTAAACGTCGTATGTGTCCAACCTCTAGAAATAACTTCATGCCCCATCTCATTTACTTCCAGCTAGTAAGGATCACATAATTCCTAACAAACTTTTGACACAGATTCCCAAGTCGGGCATTCAGAACATATAGCACGTTGCTGTAAGCAAGCACATTCTCATTCAAAGTTGCAAGTTACTATGTAGGAACAAGTTTGTATAGGTATTTCAAAGATGCCCAGAACTGAGCTAAACTTGGTATGTGTCCAACTCCTAGAAATAACTTCATGCCCCATCTCCCTTACTTCCAGCTAGTAAGGATCACATAATTCCTAACAAAGTTTTGACACAGATTGCCAATTCGGGCATTCAGAACATATAGCACGTTGCTGTAAGCAAGAACATTCTCATTCAAAGATGCAATTTACTATGTAGGAACAAGTTTGTATAGGTATTTCAAAGATGCCCAGAACTGAGCTAAACTTGGTATGTGTCCAACTCCTAGAAATAACTTCATGCCCCATCTCCCTTACTTCCAGCTAGTAAGGATCACATAATTCCTAACAAAGTTTTGACACAGATTCCCAATTCGGGCATTCAGAACATATAGCACGTTGCTGTAAGCAAGCACATTCTCATTCAAAGATGCAAGTTACTATGTAGGAACAAGTTTGTATAGGTATTTCAAAGATGCCCAGAACTGAGCTAAACTTGGTATGTGTCCAACTCCTAGAAATAACTTCATGTCCCATCTCCCTTACTTCCAGCTAGTAAGGATCACATAATTCCTAACAAAGTTTTGACACAGATTCCCAATTCGGGCATTCAGAACATATAGCACGTTGCTGTAAGCAAGCACATTCTTATTCACAGTTGCAAGTTACTATGTAGGAACAAGTTTGAATAGGACTTTCAACGATGCCCAGAACTGAACTAAACTTGGTATGTCTCCAACTCCTAGAAATAACTTCATGCCGCATATCCCTTACTTCCAGCTAGTAAGGATCACATAATTTCTAACAAAGTTTTGACACAGATTCCCAATTCGGGCATTCAGAACATATAGCACGTTGCTGTAAGCAAGCACATACTCATTCAAAGTTGCAAGTTATTATGTAGGAACAAGTTTGTATAGGTATTTCAAAGATGCACAGAACTGAGCTAAATTTGGTATGTCTCCAACTCCTAGAAATAACTTCATGCCCCATCACCCTTACTTCCAGCTAGTAAGGATCACATAATTCCTAACAAATTTTTGACACAGATTCCGAATTCGGGTATTCAGAACATATAGCACGTTGCTGTAAGCAAGCACATTCTCAGTCAAAGTTGCAAGTTACTATGTAGGAACAAGTTTGTATAGGTATTTCAAAGATGCCCAGAACTGTGCTAAACTTGGTATGTCTCCAACTCCTAGAAATAACTTCATGCCCCATCTCACTTAGTTCCAACTAGTTAAGATCACATAATTCCTAACAAAGTTTTGACACAGATTCCCAATTCGGGCATTCAGAACATATAGCACGTTGCTGTAAGCAAGCACATTCTCATTCAAAGTTGCAAGTTACTATGTAGGAACAAGTTTGTATAGGTATTTAAAGATGCCCAGAACTGAGCTAAAATGGTATGTCTCCAACTCCTAGAAATAACTTCATGCCCCATCTCCCTTACTTCCAGCTAGTAAGGATCACATAATTCCTAACAAAGTTTTGACACAGATTCCCAATTCGGGCATTCAGAACATATAGCACAATGCTGTAAGCAAGCACATTCTCATTCAAAGTTGCAAGTTACTATGTAGGAACAAGTTTGTATAGGTATTTCAAAGATGCCCAGAACTGAGCTAAACGTTGTGTGTGTCCAACCTCTAGAAATAAATTCATGCCCCATCTCCCTTACTTCCATCTAGTAAGGATCACATAATTCCTAACAAAGTTTTGAACACAGATTCCAATTCGGGGATTCAGAACATATAGCACGTTGCTGTAAGCAAGCACATTCTCATTCAAAGATGCAAGTTACTATGTAGGAACAAGTTTGTATAGGTATTTCAAAGATGTCCAGAACTGAGCTAAACTTGGTACGTCTCCAACTCCTTGAAATAACTTCATGCCCCATCTCCCTTACTTCTAGCTAGTAAGGATCACATAATTTCTAACAAAGTTTTGACACATATTCCCAATTCGGGCATTCAGAACATATAGCACGTTGCTGTAAGCAAGCACATTCTCATTCAAAGTTGCAAGTTACTATGTAGGAACAAGTTTGTATAGGTATTTCAAAGATGCCCAGAACTGAGCTAAACTTGGTATGTCTCCAACTCCTAGAAATAACTTCATACCCCATCTCCCTTACTTCCAGCTAGTAAGGATCACATAATTCCTAACAAAGTTTTGACACAGATTCCCACTTCGGGCATTCAGAACATATAGCACGTTGCTGTAAGAAAGCACATTCTCATTCAAAGTTGCAAGTTACTATGTAGGACCAAGTTTGTACAGGTATTTCAAAGATGCCCAGAACTGAGCTAAACCGTGTATTTCTCCAGCTCCTAGAAATAACTTCATGTCCCAACTCCCTTACTTCCAGCTTGTAAGGATCACATAATTCCTAACAAAGATTTGACACAGATTCCCAATTCGGGCATTCAGAACATATAGCACGTTGCTGTAAGCAAGCACATTCTCATTTAAAGTTGCAAGTTACTATGTAGGAACAAGTTTGTATAGGTATTTCAAAGATGCCCAGAACTGAGCTAAAGGTTGTATGTCTCCAAATCCTAGAAATAACTTCATGCCCCATCTCCCTTACTTCCAGCTAGTAAGGATCACATAATTCCTAACAAAGTTTTGACACAGATTCCCAATTCGGGCATTCAAAACATATAGCACGTTGCTGTAAGCAAGCACATTCTCAGTCAAAGTTGCAAGTTACTATGTAGGAACAAGTTTGTATAGGTATTTCAAAGATGCCCAGAACTGAGCTAAACTTGGTATGTCTCCAACTCCTAGAAATAACTTCATACCCCATCTCCCTTTCTTCCAGCTAGTAAGGATCACATAATTCCTAACAAAGTTTTGACACAGATTCCCACTTCGGGCATTCAGAACATATAGCACGTTGCTGTAAGCAAGCACATTCTCATTCAAAGTTGCAAGTTACTATGTAGGAACAAGTTTGTATAGGTATTTCAAAGATACCCAGAACTGAGCTAAACCGTGTATGTCTCCAGCTCCTAAAAATAACTTCATGCCCCAACTCCCTTACTTCCAGCTTGTAAGGATCACATAATTCCTAACAAAGATTTGACACAGATTCCCAATTCGGGCATTCAGAACATATAGCACGTTGCTGTAAGCAAGCACATTCTCATTCAAAGTTGCAAGTTACTATGTAGGAACAAGTTTGTATAGGTATTTCAAAGATGCCCAGAACTGAGCTAAAAGTTGTATGTCTCCAACTCCTAGAAATAACTTCATGCCCCATCTCCCTTACTTCCAGCTAGTAAGGATCACATAATTCCTAACAAAGTTTTGACACAGATTCCCAATTCGGGCATTCAGAACATATAGCACGTTGCTGTAAGCAAGCACTTTCTCTTTCAAAGTTGCAAGTTACTATGTAGGAACAAGTTTATATAGGTATTTCAAAGATGCACAGAACTGAGCTAAACGTTGTATGTCTCCAACTCCTAGAAATAACTTCATGCCCCATCTCACTTACTTCCAGCTAGTAAGGATCACATAATTCCTAACAAAGTTTTGACACAGATTCCCAATTCGGGCATTCAGAACATATAGCACGTTGCTGTAAGCAAGCACTTTCTCTTTCAAAGTTGCAAGTTACTATGTAGGAACAAGTTTGTATAGGTATTTCAAAGATGCCCAGAATGGGCTAAAAGTTGTATGTCTCCAACTCCTAGAAATAACTTCATGCCCCATCTCCCTTACTTCCATCTAGTAAGGATCACATAATTCCTAACAAAGTTTTGACACAGATTCCCAATTCGGGCATTCAGAACATATAGCACGTTGCTGTAAGCAAGCACATTCTCATTCAAAGTTGCAAGTTACTATGTAGGAACAAGTTTGTATAGGTATTTCAAAGATGCCCAGAACTGAGCTAAACGTTGTATGTGTCCAACCTCTAGAAATAACTTCATGCCCCATCTCCCTTACTTCCAGCTAGTAAGGATCACATAATTCCTAACAAAGTTTTGACACAGATTCCGAATTCGGGTATTCAGAACATATAGCACGTTGCTGTAAGCAAGAACATTCTCAGTCAAAGTTGCAAGTTACTATGTAGGAACAAGTTTGTATAGGTATTTCAAAGATGCCCAGAACTGTGCTAAACTTGGTATGTCTCCAACTCCTAGAAATAACTTCATGCCCCATCTCCCTTAGTTCCAACTAGTAAAGGTCACATAATTCCTAACAAAGTTTTGACACAGATTCCCAATTCGGGCATTCAGAACATATAGCACGGTGCTGTAAGCAAGCACATTCTCATTCAAAGTTCCAAGTTACTATGTAGGAACAAGTTTGTATACGACTTTCAAAGATGCACAGAACTGAGCTAAACGTTGTATGTCTCCAACTCCTAGAAATAAATTCATGCCCCATCTCCCTTAGTTCCAGCTAGTAAAGATCACATAATTCCTAACAAAGTTTTGACACAGATTCCCAATTCGGGCATTCAGAACATATAGCACGTTGCTGTAAGCAAGCACATTCTCATTCAAAGTTGCAAGTTACTATGTAGGAACAAGTTTGTATAGGTATTTAAAGATGCCCAGAACTGAGCTAAAATGGTATGTCTCCAACTCCTAGAAATAACTTCATGCCCCATCTCCCTTACTTCCAGCTAGTAAGGATCACATAATTCCTAACAAAGTTTTGACACAGATTCCCAATTCGGGCATTTAGAACATATAGCACAATGCTGTAAGCAAGCACATTCTCATTCAAAGTTGCAAGTTACTATGTAGGAACAAGTTTGTATAGGTATTTCAAAGATGCCCAGAACTGAGCTAAACGTTGTATGTCTCCAACTCCTAGAAATAACTTCATGCCGCAACTCCCTTACTTCCAGCTAGTAAGGATCACATAATTTCTAACAAAGATTTGACACAGATTCCCAATTCGGGCATTCAGAACATATAGCACGTTGCTGTAAGCAAGCACATTCTCATTCAAAGTTGCAAGTTACTATGTAGGAACAAGTTTATATAGGTATTTCAAAGATGCACAGAACTGAGCTAAACGTTGTATGTCTCCAACTCCTAGAAATAACTTCATGCCCCATCTCACTTACATCCAGCTAGTAAGGATCACATAATTCCTAACAAAGTTTTGACACAGATTCCCAATTCGGGCATTCAGAACATATAGCACGTTGCTGTAAGCAAGCACATTCTCATTCAAAGTTGCAAGTTACTATGTAGGAACAAGTTTGTATAGGTATTTCAAAGATGCCCAGAACTGAGCTAAACTTGGTATGTCTCCAACTCCTAGAAATAACTTCATACCCCATCTCCCTTACATCCAGCTAGTAAGGATCACATAATTCCTAACAAAGTTTTGACACAGATTCCCACTTCGGGCATTCAGAACATATAGCACGTTGCTGTAAGCAAGCACATTCTCATTCAAAGTTGCAAGTTACTATGTAGGAACAAGTTTGTATAGGTATTTCAAAGATACCCAGAACTGAGCTAAACCGTGTATGTCTCCAGCTCCTAGAAATAACTTCATGCCCCAACTCCCTTACTTCCAGCTTGTAAGGATCACATAATTCCTAACAAAGATTTGACACAGATTCCCAATTCGGGCATTCAGAACATATAGCACGTTGCTGTAAGCAAGCACATTCTCATTCAAAGTTGCAAGTTACTATGTAGGAACAAGTTTGTATAGGTATTTCAAAGATGCCCAGAACTGAGCTAAACTTGGTATGTGTCCAACTCCTAGAAATAACTTCATGCCCCATCTCCCTTACTTCCAGCTAGTAAGGATCACATAATTCCTAACAAAGTTTTGACACAGATTCCCAATTCGGGCATTCAGAACATATAGCACGTTGCTGTAAGCAAGCACATTCTCAGTCAAAGTTGCAAGTTACTATGTAGGAACAAGTTTGTATAGGTATTTCAAAGATGCCCAGAACTGTGCTAAACTTGTTATGTGTCCAACTCCTAGAAATACCTTCATGCCCAAACTCCCTTACTTCCAGCTAGTAAGGATCACATAATTCCTAACAAAGTTTTGACACAGATTCCCAATTCGGGCATTCAGAACATATAGCACGTTGCTGTAAGCAAGCACATTCTCATTCAAAGTTGCAAGATACTATGTAGGAACAAGTTTGTATAGGTATTTCAAAGATGCCCAGAACTGAGCTAAACTTGGTATGTCTCCAACTCCTAGAAATAACTTCATGCCCCATCTCCCTTACTTCCAGCTAGTAAGGATCACATAATTCCTAACAAAGTTTTGACACAGATTCCCAATTCGGGCATTCAGAACATATAGCACGTTGCTGTAAGCAAGCACATTCTCATTCAAAGTTGCAAGTTACTATGTAGGAACAAGTTTGTATAGGTATTTCAAAGATGCCCAGAACTGAGCTAAACGTTGTATGTTTCCAACTCCTAGAAATAACTTCATGCCCCATCTCCCTTACATCCAGCTAGTAAGGATCACATAATTCCTAACAAAGTTTTGACACAGATTCCCAATTCGGGCATTCAGAACATATAGCACGTTGCTATAAGCAAGCACATTCTCATTCACAGTTACAAGTTACTATGTAGGAACAAGTTTGAATAGGACTTTCAAAGATGCCCAGAACTGAGCTAAACGTTGTATGTCTCCAACTCCTAGAAATAACTTCATGCCGCATCTCCCTTACTTCCAGCTAGTAAGGATCACATAATTCCTAACAAAGTTTTGACACAGATTCCCAAGTCGGGCATTCAGAACATATAGCACGTTGCTGTAAGCAAGCACATTCTCAGTCAAAGTTGCAAGTTACTATGTAGGAACAAGTTTATATAGGTATTTCAAAGATGCACAGAACTGAGCTAAACGTTGTATGTCTCCAACTCCTAGAAATAACTTCATGCCCCATCTCACTTACTTCCAGCTAGTAAGGATCACATAATTCCTAACAAAGTTTTGACACAGATTACCAATTCGGGCATTCAGAACATATAGCACGTTGCTGTAAGCAAGCACATTCTCATTCAAAGTTGCAAGTTACTATGTAGGAACAAGTTTGTATAAGTATTTCAAAGAGGCCCAGAACTGAGCTAAACGTTGTATGTCTCCAACTCCTAGAAATAACTTCATGCCCCATCTAGCTTACTTCCAGCTAGTCAGGATCACATAATTCCTAACAAAGTTTTGACACAGATTCCCAATTCGGGCATTCAGAACATATAGCAGGTTGCTGTAAGCAAGCACATTCTCATTCAGAGTTGCAAGTTACTATGTAGGAACAAGATTGTATTGGTATTTCAAAGATGCCCAGAACTGAGCTAAACTTGGTATGTCTCCAACTCCTAGAAATAACTTAATGCCCCATCTCACTTACTTCCATCTAGTAAGGATCACATAATTCCTAACAAAGTTTTGACACAGATTCCCAATTCGGGCATTCAGAACATATAGCACGTTGCTGTAAGCAAGCACATTCTCATTCAAAGTTGCAAGTTACTATGTAGGAACAAGTTTGTATAGGTATTTCAAAGATGCCCAGAACTGAGCTAAACGTCGTATGTGTCCAACCTCTAGAAATAACTTCATGCCCCATCTAACTTACTTCCAGCTAGTAAGGATCACATAATTCCTAACAAAGTTTTGACACAGATTCCCAAGTCGGGCATTCAGAACATATAGCACGTTGCTGTAAGCAAGCACATTCTCATTCAAAGTTGCAAGTTACTATGTAGGAACAAGTTTATATAGGTATTTCAAAGATGCACAGAACTGAGCTAAACGTTGTATGTCTCCAACTCCTAGAAATAACTTCATGCCCCATCTCACTTACTTCCAGCTAGTAAGGATCACATAATTCCTAACAAAGTTTTGACACAGATTACAAATTCGGGCATTCAGAACATATAGCACGTTGCTGTAAGCAAGCACATTCTCATTCAAAGTTGCAAGTTACTATGTAGGAACAAGTTTGTATAGGTATTTCAAAGATGCCCAGAACTGAGCTAAACGTTGTATGTCTCCAACTCCTAGAAATAACTTCATGCCCCATCTCCCTTACTTCCAGCTAGTAAGGATCACATAATTCCTAACAAAGTTTTGACACAGATTCCCAATTCGGGCATTCAGAACATATAGCAGGTTGCTGTAAGCAAGCACATTCTCATTCAGAGTTGCAAGTTGCTATGTAGGAACAAGATTGTATTGGTATTTCAAAGATGCCCAGAACTGAGCTAAACTTGGTATGTCTCCAACTCCTAGAAATAACTTAATGCCCCATCTCACTTACTTCCATCTAGTAAGGATCACATAATTCCTAACAAAGTTTTGACACAGATTCCCAATTCGGGCATTCAGTTCATATAGCACGTTGCTGTAAGCAAGCACATTCTCATTCAAAGTTGCAAGTTACTATGTAGGAACAAGTTTGTATAGGTATTTCAAAGATGCCCTGAACTGAGCTAAACGTCGTATGTGTCCAACCTCTAGAAATAACTTCATGCCCCATCTCACTTACTTCCAGCTAGTAAGGATCACATAATTCCTAACAAACTTTTGACACAGATTCCCAAGTCGGGCATTCAGAACATATAGCACGTTGCTGTAAGCAAGCACATTCTCATTCAAAGTTGCAAGTTACTATGTAGGAACAAGTTTGTATAGGTATTTCAAAGATGCCCAGAACTGAGCTAAACTTGGTATGTGTCCAACTCCTAGAAATAACTTCATGCCCCATCTCCCTTACTTCCAGCTAGTAAGGATCACATAATTCCTAACAAAGTTTTGACACAGATTGCCAATTCGGGCATTCAGAACATATAGCACGTTGCTGTAAGCAAGAACATTCTCATTCAAAGATGCAATTTACTATGTAGGAACAAGTTTGTATAGGTATTTCAAAGATGCCCAGAACTGAGCTAAACTTGGTATGTGTCCAACTCCTAGAAATAACTTCATGCCCCATCTCCCTTACTTCCAGCTAGTAAGGATCACATAATTCCTAACAAAGTTTTGACACAGATTCCCAATTCGGGCATTCAGAACATATAGCACGTTGCTGTAAGCAAGCACATTCTCATTCAAAGATGCAAGTTACTATGTAGGAACAAGTTTGTATAGGTATTTCAAAGATGCCCAGAACTGAGCTAAACTTGGTATGTGTCCAACTCCTAGAAATAACTTCATGTCCCATCTCCCTTACTTCCAGCTAGTAAGGATCACATAATTCCTAACAAAGTTTTGACACAGATTCCCAATTCGGGCATTCAGAACATATAGCACGTTGCTGTAAGCAAGCACATTCTTATTCACAGTTGCAAGTTACTATGTAGGAACAAGTTTGAATAGGACTTTCAACGATGCCCAGAACTGAACTAAACTTGGTATGTCTCCAACTCCTAGAAATAACTTCATGCCGCATATCCCTTACTTCCAGCTAGTAAGGATCACATAATTTCTAACAAAGTTTTGACACAGATTCCCAATTCGGGCATTCAGAACATATAGCACGTTGCTGTAAGCAAGCACATACTCATTCAAAGTTGCAAGTTATTATGTAGGAACAAGTTTGTATAGGTATTTCAAAGATGCACAGAACTGAGCTAAATTTGGTATGTCTCCAACTCCTAGAAATAACTTCATGCCCCATCACCCTTACTTCCAGCTAGTAAGGATCACATAATTCCTAACAAATTTTTGACACAGATTCCGAATTCGGGTATTCAGAACATATAGCACGTTGCTGTAAGCAAGCACATTCTCAGTCAAAGTTGCAAGTTACTATGTAGGAACAAGTTTGTATAGGTATTTCAAAGATGCCCAGAACTGTGCTAAACTTGGTATGTCTCCAACTCCTAGAAATAACTTCATGCCCCATCTCACTTAGTTCCAACTAGTAAAGATCACATAATTCCTAACAAAGTTTTGACACAGATTCCCAATTCGGGCATTCAGAACATATAGCACGTTGCTGTAAGCAAGCACATTCTCATTCAAAGTTGCAAGTTACTATGTAGGAACAAGTTTGTATAGGTATTTAAAGATGCCCAGAACTGAGCTAAAATGGTATGTCTCCAACTCCTAGAAATAACTTCATGCCCCATCTCCCTTACTTCCAGCTAGTAAGGATCACATAATTCCTAACAAAGTTTTGACACAGATTCCCAATTCGGGCATTCAGAACATATAGCACAATGCTGTAAGCAAGCACATTCTCATTCAAAGTTGCAAGTTACTATGTAGGAACAAGTTTGTATAGGTATTTCAAAGATGCCCAGAACTGAGCTAAACGTTGTGTGTGTCCAACCTCTAGAAATAAATTCATGCCCCATCTCCCTTACTTCCATCTAGTAAGGATCACATAATTCCTAACAAAGTTTTGAACACAGATTCCAATTCGGGGATTCAGAACATATAGCACGTTGCTGTAAGCAAGCACATTCTCATTCAAAGATGCAAGTTACTATGTAGGAACAAGTTTGTATAGGTATTTCAAAGATGTCCAGAACTGAGCTAAACTTGGTACGTCTCCAACTCCTTGAAATAACTTCATGCCCCATCTCCCTTACTTCTAGCTAGTAAGGATCACATAATTTCTAACAAAGTTTTGACACATATTCCCAATTCGGGCATTCAGAACATATAGCACGTTGCTGTAAGCAAGCACATTCTCATTCAAAGTTGCAAGTTACTATGTAGGAACAAGTTTGTATAGGTATTTCAAAGATGCCCAGAACTGAGCTAAACTTGGTATGTCTCCAACTCCTAGAAATAACTTCATACCCCATCTCCCTTACTTCCAGCTAGTAAGGATCACATAATTCCTAACAAAGTTTTGACACAGATTCCCACTTCGGGCATTCAGAACATATAGCACGTTGCTGTAAGAAAGCACATTCTCATTCAAAGTTGCAAGTTACTATGTAGGAACAAGTTTGTACAGGTATTTCAAAGATGCCCAGAACTGAGCTAAACCGTGTATTTCTCCAGCTCCTAGAAATAACTTCATGTCCCAACTCCCTTACTTCCAGCTTGTAAGGATCACATAATTCCTAACAAAGATTTGACACAGATTCCCAATTCGGGCATTCAGAACATATAGCACGTTGCTGTAAGCAAGCACATTCTCATTTAAAGTTGCAAGTTACTATGTAGGAACAAGTTTGTATAGGTATTTCAAAGATGCCCAGAACTGAGCTAAAGGTTGTATGTCTCCAAATCCTAGAAATAACTTCATGCCCCATCTCCCTTACTTCCAGCTAGTAAGGATCACATAATTCCTAACAAAGTTTTGACACAGATTCCCAATTCGGGCATTCAAAACATATAGCACGTTGCTGTAAGCAAGCACATTCTCAGTCAAAGTTGCAAGTTACTATGTAGGAACAAGTTTGTATAGGTATTTCAAAGATGCCCAGAACTGTGCTAAACTTGTTATGTGTCCAACTCCTAAAGATACCTTCATGCCCCAACTCCCTTACTTCCAGCTAGTAAGGATCACATAATTCCTAACAAAGTTTTGACACAGATTCCCAATTCGGGCATTCAGAACTTATAGCACGTTGCTGTAAGCAAGCACATTCTCATTCATAGTTGCAAGTTACTATGTAGGAACAAGTTTGTATAGGTATTTCAAAGATGCCCAGAACTGAGCTAAACTTGGTTTGTCTCCAACTCCTAGAAATAACTTCATGCCCCATCTCCCTTACTTCCAGCTAGTAAGGATCACATAATTCCTAACAAAGTTTTGACACAGATTCCCAATTCGGGCATTCAGAACATATAGCACGTTGTTGTAAGCAAGCACATTCTCATTCAAAGTTGCAAGTGACTATGTAGGAACAACTTTGTATAGGTATTTCAAAGATGCCCAGAACTGAGCTAAACGTTGTATGTCTCCAACTCCTAGAAATAACTTCATGCCCCAACTCCCTTACTTCCAGCTAGTAAGGATCACATAATTCCTAACAAAGTTTTGACACAGATTCCCAATTCGGGCATTCAGAACATATAGCACGTTGCTGTAAGCAAGCACATTCTCATTCAGAGTTGCAAGTTACTATGTAGGAACAAGATTGTATAGGTATTTCAAAGATGCCCAGAACTGAGCTAAACTTGGTATGTCTCCAACTCCTAGAAATAACTTAATGCCCCATCTCACTTACTTCCATCTAGAAAGGATCACATAATTCCTAACAAAGTTTTGACACAGATTCCCAATTCGGGCATTTAGAACATATAGCACGTTGCTGTAAGGAAGCACATTCTCATTCAAAGTTGCAAGTTACTATGTAGGAACAAGTTTGTATAGGTATTTCAAAGATGCCCAGAACTGAGCTAAACTTGGTACGTCTCCAACTCCTTGAAATAACTTCATGCCCCATCTCCCTTACTTCTAGCTAGTAAGGATCACATAATTCCTAACAAAGTTTTGACACAGATTCCCAATTCGGGCATTCAGAACATATAGCACGTTGCTGTAAGCAAGCACATTCTCATTCAAAGTTGCAAGTTACTATGTAGGAACAAGTTTGTATAGGTATTTCAAAGATGCCCAGAACTGAGCTAAACTTGGTATGTCTCCAACTCCTAGAAATAACTTCATACCCCATCTCCCTTTCTTCCAGCTAGTAAGGATCACATAATTCCTAACAAAGTTTTGACACAGATTCCCACTTCGGGCATTCAGAACATATAGCACGTTGCTGTAAGCAAGCACATTCTCATTCAAAGTTGCAAGTTACTATGTAGGAACAAGTTTGTATAGGTATTTCAAAGATACCCAGAACTGAGCTAAACCGTGTATGTCTCCAGCTCCTAAAAATAACTTCATGCCCCAACTCCCTTACTTCCAGCTTGTAAGGATCACATAATTCCTAACAAAGATTTGACACAGATTCCCAATTCGGGCATTCAGAACATATAGCACGTTGCTGTAAGCAAGCACATTCTCATTCAAAGTTGCAAGTTACTATGTAGGAACAAGTTTGTATAGGTATTTCAAAGATGCCCAGAACTGAGCTAAAAGTTGTATGTCTCCAACTCCTAGAAATAACTTCATGCCCCATCTCCCTTACTTCCAGCTAGTAAGGATCACATAATTCCTAACAAAGTTTTGACACAGATTCCCAATTCGGGCATTCAGAACATATAGCACGTTGCTGTAAGCAAGCACATTCTCATTCAAAGTTGCAAGTTACAATGTAGGAACAAGTTTATATAGGTATTTCAAAGATGCACAGAACTGAGCTAAACGTTGTATGTCTCCAACTCCTAGAAATAACTTCATGCCCCATCTCACTTACTTCCAGCTAGTAAGGATCACATAATTCCTAACAAAGTTTTGACACAGATTCCCAATTCGGGCATTCAGAACATATAGCACGTTGCTGTAAGCAAGCACTTTCTCTTTCAAAGTTGCAAGTTACTATGTAGGAACAAGTTTGTATAGGTATTTCAAAGATGCCCAGAATGGGCTAAAAGTTGTATGTCTCCAACTCCTAGAAATAACTTCATGCCCCATCTCCCTTACTTCCATCTAGTAAGGATCACATAATTCCTAACAAAGTTTTGACACAGATTCCCAATTCGGGCATTCAGAACATATAGCACGTTGCTGTAAGCAAGCACATTCTCATTCAAAGTTGCAAGTTACTATGTAGGAACAAGTTTGTATAGGTATTTCAAAGATGCCCAGAACTGAGCTAAACGTTGTATGTGTCCAACCTCTAGAAATAACTTCATGCCCCATCTCCCTTACTTCCAGCTAGTAAGGATCACATAATTCCTAACAAAGTTTTGACACAGATTCCCAATTCGGGCATTCAGAACATATAGCACGTTGCTGTAAGCAAGCACATTCTTATTCACAGTTGCAAGTTACTATGTAGGAACAAGTTTGAATAGGACTTTCAACGATGCCCAGAACTGAACTAAACTTGGTATGTCTCCAACTCCTAGAAATAACTTCATGCCCCATCTTCCTTACTTCCAGCTAGTAAGGATCACATAATTTCTAACAAAGTTTTGACACAGATTCCCAATTCGGGCATTCAGAACATATAGCACGTTGCTGTAAGCAAGCACATACTCATTCAAAGTTGCAAGTTATTATGTAGGAACAAGTTTGTATAGGTATTTCAAAGATGCACAGAACTGAGCTAAATTTGGTATGTCTCCAACTCCTAGAAATAACTTCATGCCCCATCACACTTACTTCCAGCTAGTAAGGATCACATAATTCCTAACAAAGTTTTGACACAGATTCCGAATTCGGGTATTCAGAACATATAGCACGTTGCTGTAAGCAAGAACATTCTCAGTCAAAGTTGCAAGTTACTATGTAGGAACAAGTTTGTATAGGTATTTCAAAGATGCCCAGAACTGTGCTAAACTTGGTATGTCTCCAACTCCTAGAAATAACTTCATGCCCCATCTCCCTTAGTTCCAACTAGTAAAGGTCACATAATTCCTAACAAAGTTTTGACACAGATTCCCAATTCGGGCATTCAGAACATATAGCACGTTGCTGTAAGCAAGCACATTCTCATTCAAAGTTGCAAGTTACTATGTAGGAACAAGTTTGTATAGTTATTTAAAGATGCCCAGAACTGAGCTAAAATGGTATGTCTCCAACTCCTAGAAATAACTTCATGCCCCATCTCCCTTACATCCAGCTAGTAAGGATCACATAATTCCTAACAAAGTTTTGACACAGATTCCCAATTCGGGCATTCAGAACATATAGCACAATGCTGCAAGCAAGCACATTCTCATTCAAAGTTGCAAGTTACTATGTAGGAACAAGTTTGTATAGGTTTTTCAAAGATGCCCAGAACTGAGCTAAACGTTGTGTGTGTCCAACCTCTAGAAATAACTTCATGCCCCATCTCCCTTACTTCCATCTAGTAAGGATCACATAATTCCTAACAAAGTTTTGAACACAGATTCCAATTCGGGCATTCAGAACATATAGCACGTTGCTGCAAGCAAGCACATTCTCATTCAAAGATGCAAGTTACTATGTAGGAACAAGTTTGTATAGGTATTTCAAAGATGTCCAGAACTGAGCTAAACTTGGTACGTCTCCAACTCCTTGAAATAACTTCATGCCCCATCTCCCTTACTTCTAGCTAGTAAGGATCACATAATTTCTAACAAAGTTTTGACACATATACCCAATTCGGGCATTCAGAACATATAGCACGTTGCTGTAAGCAAGCACATTCTCATTCAAAGTTGCAAGTTACTATGTAGGAACAAGTTTGTATAGGTATTTCAAAGATGCCCAGAACTGAGCTAAACTTGGTATGTCTCCAACTCCGAGAAATAACTTCATACCCCATCTCCCTTACTTCCAGCTTGTAAGGATCACATAATTCCTAACAAAGATTTGACACAGATTCCCAATTCGGGCATTCAGAACATATAGCACGTTGCTGTAAGCAAGCACATTCTCATTCAAAGTTGCAAGTTACTATGTAGGAACAACTTTGTATAGGTATTTCAAAGATGCCCAGAACTGAGCTAAACGTTGTATGTCTCCAGCTCCTAGAAATAACTTCATGCCCCATCTCCCTTACTTCCAGCTAGTAAGGATCACATAATTCCTAACAAAGTTTTGACACAGCTTCCCAATTCGGGCATTCAGAACATATAGCACGTTGCTGTAAGCAAGCATATTCTCATTCAAAGTTGCAAGTTACTATGTAGGAACAAGTTTGTATAGGTATTTCAAAGATGCCCAGAACTGAGCTAAACGTTGTATGTCTCCAACTCCTAGAAATAACTTCATGCCCCATCTCCCTTACTTCCAGCTAGTAAGGATCACATAATTCCTAACAAAGTTTTGACACTGATTCCCAAGTCGGGCATTCAGAACATATAGCACGTTGCTATAAGCAAGCACATTCTCATTCACAGTTGCAAGTTACTATGTAGGAACAAGTTTGAATAGGACTTTCAAAGATGCCCAGAACTGAGCTAAACTTGGTATGTCTCCAACTCCTAGAAATAACTTCATGCCGCATCTCCCTTACTTCCAGCTAGTAAGGACCACATAATTTCTAACAAAGTTTTGACACAGATTCCCAATTCGGGCATTCAGAACATATAGCACGTTGCTGTAAGCAAGCACATTCTCATTCAAAGTTGCAAGTTACTATGTAGGAACAAGTTTATATAGGTATTTCAAAGATGCACAGAACTGAGCTAAACGTTGTATGTCTCCAAATCCTAGAAATAACTTCATGCCCCATCTCACTTACTTCCAGCTAGTAAGGATCACATAATTCCTAACAAAGTTTTGACACAGATTCCCATTTCGGGCATTCAGAACATATAGCACGTTGTTGTAAGCAAGCACATTCTCATTCAAAGTTGCAAGTTACTATGTAGGAACAACTTTGTATAGGTATTTCAAAGATGCCCAGAACTGAGCTAAACGTTGTATGTCTCCAACTCCTAGAAATAACTTCATGCTCCATCTCCCTTACTTCCAGCTAGTAAGGATCACATAATTCCTAACAAAGTTTTGACACAGATTCCCAATTCGGGCATTCAGAACATATAGCACGTTGCTGTAAGCAAGCACATTCTCATTCAGAGTTGCAAGTTACTATGTAGGAACAAGATTGTATAGGTATTTCAAAGATGCCCAGAACTGAGCTAAACTTGGTATGTCTCCAACTCCTAGAAATAACTTAATGCCCCATCTCACTTACTTCCATCTAGAAAGGATCACATAATTCCTAACAAAGTTTTGACACAGATTCCCAATTCGGGCATTTAGAACATATAGCACGTTGCTGTAAGCAAGCACATTCTCATTCAAAGTTGCAAGTTACTATGTAGGAACAAGTTTGTATAGGTATTTCAAAGATGCCCAGATCTGAGCTAAACTTGGTACGTCTCCAACTCCTTGAAATAACTTCATGCCCCATCTCCCTTACTTCTAGCTTGTAAGGATCACATAATTCCTAACAAAGTTTTGACACATATTCCCAATTCGGGCATTCAGAACATATAGCACGTTGCTGTAAGCAAGCACATTCTCATTCAAAGTTGCAAGTTACTATGTAGGAACAAGTTTGTATAGGTATTTCAAAGATGCCCAGAACTGAGCTAAACTTGGTATGTCTCCAACTCCTAGAAATAACTTCATACCCCATCTCCCTTACTTCCAGCTTGTAAGGATCACATAATTCCTAACAAAGATTTGACACAGATTCCCAATTCGGGCATTCAGAACATATAGCACGTTGCTGTAAGCAAGCACATTCTCATTCAAAGTTGCAAGTTACTATGTAGGAACAACTTTGTATAGGTATTTCAAAGATGCCCAGAACTGAGCTAAACGTTGTATGTCTCCAACTCCTAGAAATAACTTCATGCCCCATCTCCCTTACTTCCAGCTAGTAAGGATCACATAATTCCTAACAAAGTTTTGACACAGATTCCCAATTCGGGCATTCAGAACATATAGCAAGTTGCTGTAAGCAAGCACATTCTCATTCAAAGTTGCAAGTTACTATGTAGGAACAAGATTGTATAGGTATTTCAAAGATGCCCAGAACTGAGCTAAACTTGGTATGTCTCCAACTCCTAGAAATAACTTAATGCCCCATCTCACTTACTTCCATCTAGAAAGGATCACATAATTCCTAACAAAGTTTTGACACAGATTCCCAATTCGGGCATTTAGAACATATAGCACGTTGCTGTAAGCAAGCACATTCTCATTCAAAGTTGCAAGTTACTATGTAGGAACAAGTTTGTATAGGTATTTCAAAGATGCCCAGAACTGAGCTAAACATCGTATGTGTCCAACCTCTAGAAATAACTTCATGCCCCATCTCACTTACTTCCAGCTAGTAAGGATCACATAATTCCTAACAAAGTTTTGACACAGATTCCCAAGTCGGGCATTCAGAACATATAGCACGTTGCTGTAAGCAAGCACATTCTCATTCAAAGTTGCAAGTTACTATGTAGGAACAAGTTTGTATAGGTATTTCAAAGATGCCCAGAACTGAGCTAAACGTTGTATGTCTCCAACTCCTAGAAATAACTTCATGCCGCATCTCCCTTACTTCCAGCTAGCAAGGATCACATAATTTCTAACAAAGTTTTGACACAGATTCCCAATTCGGGCATTCAGAACATATAGCACGTTGCTGTAAGCAAGCACATTCTCATTCAAAGTTGCAAGTTACAATGTAGGAACAAGTTTATATAGGTATTTCAAAGATGCACAGAACTGAGCTAAACGTTGTATGTCTCCAACTCCTAGAAATAACTTCATGCCCCATCTCACTTACTTCCAGCTAGTAAGGATCACATAATTCCTAACAAAGTTTTGACACAGATTCCCAATTCGGGCATTCAGAACATATAGCACGTTGCTGTAAGCAAGCACATTCTCATTCAAAGTTGCAAGTTACTATGTAGGAACATGTTTGTATAGGTATTTCAAAGATGCCCAGAACTGAGCTAAACGTTGTATGTCTCCAACTCCTAGAAATAACTTCATGCCCCATCTCCCTTACTTCCAGCTAGTAAGGATCACATAATTCCTAACAAAGTTTTGACACAGATTCCCAATTCGGGCATTCAGAACATATAGCACGTTGCTGTAAGCAAGCACATTCTCAGTCAAAGTTGCAAGTTACTATGTAGGAACAAGTTTGTATAGGTATTTCAAAGATGCCCAGAACTGTGCTAAACTTGTTATGTGTCCAACTCCTAGAAATACCTTCATGCCCAAACTCCCTTACTTTCAGCTAGTAAGGATCACATAATTCCTAACAAAGTTTTGACACAGATTCCCAATTCGGGCATTCAGAACATATAGCACGTTGCTGTAAGCAAGCACATTCTCATTCATAGTTGCAAGTTACTATGTAGGAACAAGTTTGTATAGGTATTTCAAAGATGCCCAGAACTGAGCTAAACTTGGTATGTCTCCAACTCCTAGAAATAACTTCATGCCCCATCTCCCTTACTTCCAGCTAGTAAGGATCACATAATTCCTAACAAAGTTTTGACACAGATTCCCAATTCGGGCATTCAGAACATATAGCACGTTGCTGTAAGCAAGCATATTCTCATTCAAAGTTGCAAGTTACTATGTAGGAACAAGTTTGTATAGGTATTTCAAAGATGCCCAGAACTGAGCTAAACGTTGTATGTCTCCAACTCCTAGAAATAACTTCATGCCCCATCTCCCTTACTTCCAGCTAGTAAGGATCACATAATTCCTAACAAAGTTTTGACACAGATTCCCAATTCGGTCATTCAGAACATATAGCACGTTGCTGTAAGCAAGCACATTCTCATTCAGAGTTACAAGTTACTATGTAGGAACAAGTTTGAATAGGACTTTCAAAGATGCCCAGAACTGAGCTAAACTTGGTATGTCTCCAACTCCTAGAAATAACTTCATGCCGCATCTCCCTTACTTCCAGCTAGTAAGGATCACATAATTCCTAACAAAGTTTTGACACAGATTCCCAAGTCGGGCATTCAGAACATATAGCACGTTGCTGTAAGCAAGCACATTCTCATTCAAAGTTGCAAGTTACTATGTAGGAACAAGTTTGTATAGGTATTTCAAAGATGCCCAGAACTGAGCTAAACGTTGTATGTCTCCAACTCCTAGAAATAACTTCATGCCGCATCTCCCTTACTTCCAGCTAGTAAGGATCACATAATTTCTAACAAAGTTTTGACACAGATTCCCAATTCGGGCATTCAGAACATATAGCACGTTGCTGTAAGCAAGCACATTCTCATTCAAAGTTGCAAGTTACTATGTAGGAACAAGTTTATATAGGTATTTCAAAGATGCACAGAACTGAGCTAAACGTTGTATGTCTCCAACTCCTAGAAATAACTTCAGGCCCCATCTCACTTACTTCCAGCTAGTAAGGATCACATAATTCCTAACAAAGTTTTGACACAGATTCCCAATTCGGGCATTCAGAACATATAGCACGTTGCTGTAAGCAAGCACATTCTCATTCAGAGTTGCAAGTTACTATGTAGGAACAAGATTGTATAGGTATTTCAAAGATGCCCAGAACTGAGCTAAACTTGGTATGTCTCCAACTCCTAGAAATAACTTAATGCCCCATCTCACTTACTTCCATCTAGAAAGGATCACATAATTCCTAACAAAGTTTTGACACAGATTCCCAATTCGGGCATTTAGAACATATAGCACGTTGCTGTAAGCAAGCACATTCTCATTCAAAGTTGCAAGTTACTATGTAGGAACAAGTTTGTATAGGTATTTCAAAGATGCCCAGAACTGAGCTAAACTTGGTACGTCTCCAACTCCTTGAAATAACTTCATGCCCCTTCTCCCTTACTTCTAGCTAGTAAGGATCACATAATTCCTAACAAAGATTTGACACATATTCCCAATTAGGACATTCAGAACATATAGCACGTTGCTGTAAGCAAGCACATTCTCATTCAAAGTTGCAAGTTACTATGTAGGAACAAGTTTGTATAGGTATTTCAAAGATGCCCAGAACTGAGCTAAACTTGTTATGTCTCCAACTCCTAGAAATAACTTCATACCCCATCTCTCTTACTTACAGCTAGTAAGGATCACATAATTCCTAACAAAGTTTTGACACAGATTCCCACTTCGGGCATTCAGAACATATAGCACGTTGCTGTAAGCAAGCACATTCTCATTCAAAGTTGCAAGTTACTATGTAGGAACAAGTTTGTATAGGTATTTCAAAGATACCCAGAACTGAGCTAAACCGTGTATGTCTCCAGCTCCTAGAAATAACTTCATGCCCCAACTCCCTTACTTTCAGCTTGTAAGGATCACATAATTCCTAACAAAGATTTGACACAGATTCCCAATTCGGGCATTCAGAACATATAGCACGTTGCTGTAAGCAAGCACATTCTCATTCAAAGTTGCAAGTTACTATGTAGGAACAACTTTGTATAGGTTTTTCAAAGATGCCCAGAACTGAGCTAAACGTTGTATGTCTCCAACTCCTAGAAATAACTTCATGCCCCATCTCCCTTACTTCCAGCTAGTAAGGATCACATAATTCCTAACAAAGTTTTGACACAGATTCCCAATTCGGGCATTCAGAACATATAGCACGTTGCTGTAAGCAAGCACATTCTCATTCAAAGTTGCAAGTTACTATGTAGGAACAAGATTGTATAGGTATTTCAAAGATGCCCAGAACTGAGCTAAACTTGGTATGTCTCCAACTCCTAGAAATAACTTAATGCCCCATCTCACTTACTTCCATCTAGAAAGGATCACATAATTCCTAACAAAATTTTGACACAGATTCCCAATTCGGGCATTTAGAACATATAGCACGTTGCTGTAAGCAAGCACATTCTCATTCAAAGTTGCAAGTTACTATGTAGGAACAAGTTTGTATAGGTATTTCAAAGATGCCCAGAACTGAGCTAAACATCGTATGTGTCCAACCTCTAGAAATAACTTCATGCCCCATCTCACTTACTTCCAGCTAGTAAGGATCACATAATTCCTAACAAAGTTTTGACACAGATTCCCAAGTCGGGCATTCAGAACATATAGCACGTTGCTGTAAGCAAGCACATTCTCATTCAAAGTTGCAAGTTACTATGTAGGAACAAGTTTGTATAGGTATTTCAAAGATGCCCAGAACTGAGCTAAACGTTGTATGTCTCCAACTCCTAAAAATAACTTCATGCCCCATCTCCCTTACTCCCAGCTAGTAAGGATCACATAATTCCTAACAAAGTTTTGACACAGATTCCCAATTCGGGCATTCAGAACATATAGCACGTTGCTGTAAGCAAGCATATTCTCAGTCAAAGTTGCAAGTTACTATGTAGGAACAAGTTTGTATAGGTATTTCAAAGATGCCCAGAACTGTGCTAAACTTGTTATGTGTCCAACTCCTAGAAATACCTTCATGCCCAAACTCCCTTACTTCCAGCTAGTAAGGATCACATAATTCCTAACAAAGTTTTGACACAGATTCCCAATTCGGGCATTCAGAACATATAGCACGTTGCTGTAAGCAAGCACATTCTCATTCAAAGTTGCAAGTTACTATGTAGGAACAAGTTTGTATAGGTATTTCAAAGATGCCCAGAACTGAGCTAAACGTTGTATGTCTCCAACTCCTAGAAATAACTTCATGCCCCATCTCCCTTACTTCCAGCTAGTAAGGATCACATAATTCCTAACAAAGTTTTGACACAGAATCCCAATTCGGGAATTCAGAACATATAGCACGTTGCTGTAAGCAAGCATATTCTCATTCAAAGTTGCAAGTTACTATGTAGGAACAAGTTTGTATAGGTATTTCAAAGATGCCCAGAACTGAGCTAAACGTTGTATGTCTCCAACTCCTAGAAATAACTTCATGCCCCATCTCCCTTACTTCCAGCTAGTAAGGATCACATAATTCCTAACAAAGTTTTGACACAGATTCCCAATTCGGGCATTCAGAACATATAGCACGTTGCTGTAAGCAAGCACATTCTCATTCATAGTTGCAAGTTACTATGTAGGAACAAGTTTGTATAGGTATTTCAAAGATGCCCAGAACTGAGCTAAACTTGGTATGTCTCCAACTCCTAGAAATAACTTCATGCCCCATCTCCCTTACTTCCAGCTAGTAAGGATCACATAATTCCTAACAAAGTTTTGACACAGATTCCCAATTCGGGCATTCAGAACATATAGCACGTTGCTGTAAGCAAGCATATTCTCATTCAAAGTTGCAAGTTACTATGTAGGAACAAGTTTGTATAGGTATTTCAAAGATGCCCAGAACTGAGCTAAACGTTGTATGTTTCCAACTCCTAGAAATAACTTCATGCCCCATCTCCCTTACATCCAGCTAGTAAGGATCACATAATTCCTAACAAAGTTTTGACACAGATTCCCAATTCGGGCATTCAGAACATATAGCACGTTGCTATAAGCAAGCACATTCTCATTCAAAGTTACAAGTTACTATGTAGGAACAAGTTTGAATAGGACTTTCAAAGATGCCCAGAACTGAGCTAAACTTGGTATGTCTCCAACTCCTAGAAATAACTTCATGCCGCATCTCCCTTACTTCCAGCTAGTAAGGATCACATAATTCCTAACAAAGTTTTGACACAGATTCCCAAGTCGGGCATTCAGAACATATAGCACGTTGCTGTAAGCAAGCACATTCTCATTCAAAGTTGCAAGTTACTATGTAGGAACAAGTTTATATAGGTATTTCAAAGATGCACAGAACTGAGCTAAACGTTGTATGTCTCCAACTCCTAGAAATAACTTCATGCCCCATCTCACTTACTTCCAGCTAGTAAGGATCACATAATTCCTAACAAAGTTTTGACACAGATTACCAATTCGGGCATTCAGAACATATAGCACGTTGCTGTAAGCAAGCACATTCTCATTCAAAGTTGCAAGTTACTATGTAGGAACAAGTTTGTATAGGTATTTCAAAGAGGCCCAGAACTGAGCTAAACGTTGTATGTCTCCAACTCCTAGAAATAACTTCATGCCCCATCTAGCTTACTTCCAGCTAGTCAGGATCACATAATTCCTAACAAAGTTTTGACACAGATTCCCAATTCGGGCATTCAGAACATATAGCAGGTTGCTGTAAGCAAGCACATTCTCATTCAGAGTTGCAAGTTACTATGTAGGAACAAGATTGTATTGGTATTTCAAAGATGCCCAGAACTGAGCTAAACTTGGTATGTCTCCAACTCCTAGAAATAACTTAATGCCCCATCTCACTTACTTCCATCTAGTAAGGATCACATAATTCCTAACAAAGTTTTGACACAGATTCCCAATTCGGGCATTCAGAACATATAGCACGTTGCTGTAAGCAAGCACATTCTCATTCAAAGTTGCAAGTTACTATGTAGGAACAAGTTTGTATAGGTATTTCAAAGATGCCCAGAACTGAGCTAAACGTCGTATGTGTCCAACCTCTAGAAATAACTTCATGCCCCATCTAACTTACTTCCAGCTAGTAAGGATCACATAATTCCTAACAAAGTTTTGACACAGATTCCCAAGTCGGGCATTCAGAACATATAGCACGTTGCTGTAAGCAAGCACATTCTCATTCAAAGTTGCAAGTTACTATGTAGGAACAAGTTTATATAGGTATTTCAAAGATGCACAGAACTGAGCTAAACGTTGTATGTCTCCAACTCCTAGAAATAACTTCATGCCCCATCTCACTTACTTCCAGCTAGAAAGGATCACATAATTCCTAACAAAGTTTTGACACAGATTACAAATTCGGGCATTCAGAACATATAGCACGTTGCTGTAAGCAAGCACATTCTCATTCAAAGTTGCAAGTTACTATGTAGGAACAAGATTGTATAGGTATTTCAAAGATGCCCAGAACTGAGCTAAACTTGGTATGTCTCCAACTCCTAGAAATAACTTAATGCCCCATCTCACTTACTTCCATCTAGAAAGGATCACATAATTCCTAACAAAATTTTGACACAGATTCCCAATTCGGGCATTTAGAACATATAGCACGTTGCTGTAAGCAAGCACATTCTCATTCAAAGTTGCAAGTTACTATGTAGGAACAAGTTTGTATAGGTATTTCAAAGATGCCCAGAACTGAGCTAAACATCGTATGTGTCCAACCTCTAGAAATAACTTCATGCCCCATCTCACTTACTTCCAGCTAGTAAGGATCACATAATTCCTAACAAAGTTTTGACACAGATTCCCAAGTCGGGCATTCAGAACATATAGCACGTTGCTGTAAGCAAGCACATTCTCATTCAAAGTTGCAAGTTACTATGTAGGAACAAGTTTGTATAGGTATTTCAAAGATGCCCAGAACTGAGCTAAACGTTGTATGTCTCCAACTCCTAAAAATAACTTCATGCCCGATCTCCCTTACTCCCAGCTAGTAAGGATCACATAATTCCTAACAAAGTTTTGACACAGATTCCCAATTCGGGCATTCAGAACATATAGCACGTTGCTGTAAGCAAGCACATTCTCATTCAGAGTTGCAAGTTACTATGTAGGAACAAGATTGTATAGGTATTTCAAAGATGCCCAGAACTGAGCTAAACTTGGTATGTGTCCAACTCCTAGAAATAACTTCATGCCCCATCTCCCTTACTTCCAGCTAGTAAGGATCACATAATTCCTAACAAAGTTTTGACACAGATTCCCAATTCGGGCATTCAGAACATATAGCACGTTGCTGTAAGCAAGCATATTCTCAGTCAAAGTTGCAAGTTACTATGTAGGAACAAGTTTGTATAGGTATTTCAAAGATGCCCAGAACTGTGCTAAACTTGTTATGTGTCCAACTCCTAGAAATACCTTCATGCCCAAACTCCCTTACTTCCAGCTAGTAAGGATCACATAATTCCTAACAAAGTTTTGACACAGATTCCCAATTCGGGCATTCAGAACATATAGCACGTTGCTGTAAGCAAGCACATTCTCATTCAAAGTTGCAAGTTACTATGTAGGAACAAGTTTGTATAGGTATTTCAAAGATGCCCAGAACTGAGCTAAACTTGGTATGTCTCCAACTCCTAGAAATAACTTCATGCCCCATCTCCCTTACTTCCAGCTAGTAAGGATCACATAATTCCTAACAAAGTTTTGACACAGATTCCCAATTCGGGAATTCAGAACATATAGCACGTTGCTGTAAGCAAGCATATTCTCATTCAAAGTTGCAAGTTACTATGTAGGAACAAGTTTGTATAGGTATTTCAAAGATGCCCAGAACTGAGCTAAACGTTGTATGTCTCCAACTCCTAGAAATAACTTCATGCCCCATCTCCCTTACTTCCAGCTAGTAAGGATCACATAATTCCTAACAAAGTTTTGACACAGATTCCCAATTCGGGCATTCAGAACATATAGCACGTTGCTGTAAGCAAGCATATTCTCATTCAAAGTTGCAAGTTACTATGTAGGAACAAGTTTGTATAGGTATTTCAAAGATGCCCAGAACTGAGCTAAACGTTGTATGTTTCCAACTCCTAGAAATAACTTCATGCCCCATCTCCCTTACATCCAGCTAGTAAGGATCACATAATTCCTAACAAAGTTTTGACACAGATTCCCAATTCGGGCATTCAGAACATATAGCACGTTGCTATAAGCAAGCACATTCTCATTCAAAGTTACAAGTTACTATGTAGGAACAAGTTTGAATAGGACTTTCAAAGATGCCCAGAACTGAGCTAAACTTGGTATGTCTCCAACTCCTAGAAATAACTTCATGCCGCATCTCCCTTACTTCCAGCTAGTAAGGATCACATAATTCCTAACAAAGTTTTGACACAGATTCCCAAGTCGGGCATTCAGAACATATAGCACGTTGCTGTAAGCAAGCACATTCTCATTCATAGTTGCAAGTTACAATGTAGGAACAAGTTTGTATAGGTATTTCAAAGATGCCCAGAACTGAGCTAAACTTGGTTTGTCTCCAACTCCTAGAAATAACTTCATGCCCCATCTCCCTTACTTCCAGCTAGTAAGGATCACATAATTCCTAACAAAGTTTTGACACAGATTCCCAATTCGGGCATTCAGAACATATAGCACGTTGCTGTAAGCAAGCATATTCTCATTCAAAGTTGCAAGTTACTATGTAGGAACAAGTTTGTATAGGTATTTCAAAGATGCCCAGAACTGAGCTAAACGTTGTATGTCTCCAACTCCTAGAAATAACTTCATGCCCCATCTCCCTTACTTCCAGCTAGTAAGGATCACATAATTCCTAACAAAGTTTTGACACAGATTCCCAAGTCGGGCATTCAGAACATATAGCACGTTGCTATAAGCAAGCACATTCTCATTCACAGTTGCAAGTTACTATGTAGGAACAAGTTTGAATAGGACTTTCAAAGATGCCCAGAACTGAGCTAAACTTGGTATGTCTCCAACTCCTAGAAATAACTTCATGCCGCATCTCCCTTACTTCCAGCTAGTAAGGACCACATAATTTCTAACAAAGTTTTGACACAGATTCCCAATTCGGGCATTCAGAACATATAGCACGTTGCTGTAAGCAAGCACATTCTCATTCAAAGTTGCAAGTTACTATGTAGGAACAAGTTTATATAGGTATTTCAAAGATGCACAGAACTGAGCTAAACGTTGTATGTCTCCAAATCCTAGAAATAACTTCATGCCCCATCTCACTTACTTCCAGCTAGTAAGGATCACATAATTCCTAACAAAGTTTTGACACAGATTCCCAATTCGGGCATTCAGAACATATAGCACGTTGTTGTAAGCAAGCACATTCTCATTCAAAGTTGCAAGTGACTATGTAGGAACAACTTTGTATAGGTATTTCAAAGATGCCCAGAACTGAGCTAAACGTTGTATGTCTCCAACTCCTAGAAATAACTTCATGCCCCATCTCCCTTACTTCCAGCTAGTAAGGATCACATAATTCCTAACAAAGTTTTGACACAGATTCCCAATTCGGGCATTCAGAACATATAGCACGTTGCTGTAAGCAAGCACATTCTCATTCAGAGTTGCAAGTTACTATGTAGGAACAAGATTGTATAGGTATTTCAAAGATGCCCAGAACTGAGCTAAACTTGGTATGTCTCCAACTCCTAGAAATAACTTAATGCCCCATCTCACTTACTTCCATCTAGAAAGGATCACATAATTCCTAACAAAGTTTTGACACAGATTCCCAATTCGGGCATTTAGAACATATAGCACGTTGCTGTAAGGAAGCACATTCTCATTCAAAGTTGCAAGTTACTATGTAGGAACAAGTTTGTATAGGTATTTCAAAGATGCCCAGAACTGAGCTAAACTTGGTACGTCTCCAACTCCTTGAAATAACTTCATGCCCCATCTCCCTTACTTCTAGCTAGTAAGGATCACATAATTCCTAACAAAGTTTTGACACAGATTCCCAATTCGGGCATTCAGAACATATAGCACGTTGCTGTAAGCAAGCACATTCTCATTCAAAGTTGCAAGTTACTATGTAGGAACAAGTTTGTATAGGTATTTCAAAGATGCCCAGAACTGAGCTAAACTTGGTATGTCTCCAACTCCTAGAAATAACTTCATACCCCATCTCCCTTTCTTCCAGCTAGTAAGGATCACATAATTCCTAACAAAGTTTTGACACAGATTCCCACTTCGGGCATTCAGAACATATAGCACGTTGCTGTAAGCAAGCACATTCTCATTCAAAGTTGCAAGTTACTATGTAGGAACAAGTTTGTATAGGTATTTCAAAGATACCCAGAACTGAGCTAAACCGTGTATGTCTCCAGCTCCTAAAAATAACTTCATGCCCCAACTCCCTTACTTCCAGCTTGTAAGGATCACATAATTCCTAACAAAGATTTGACACAGATTCCCAATTCGGGCATTCAGAACATATAGCACGTTGCTGTAAGCAAGCACATTCTCATTCAAAGTTGCAAGTTACTATGTAGGAACAAGTTTGTATAGGTATTTCAAAGATGCCCAGAACTGAGCTAAAAGTTGTATGTCTCCAACTCCTAGAAATAACTTCATGCCCCATCTCCCTTACTTCCAGCTAGTAAGGATCACATAATTCCTAACAAAGTTTTGACACAGATTCCCAATTCGGGCATTCAGAACATATAGCACGTTGCTGTAAGCAAGCACATTCTCATTCAAAGTTGCAAGTTACTATGTAGGAACAAGATTGTATAGGTATTTCAAAGATGCCCAGAACTGAGCTAAACTTGGTATGTCTCCAACTCCTAGAAATAACTTAATGCCCCATCTCACTTACTTCCATCTAGAAAGGATCACATAATTCCTAACAAAGTTTTGACACAGATTCCCAATTCGGGCATTTAGAACATATAGCACGTTGCTGTAAGCAAGCACATTCTCATTCAAAGTTGCAAGTTACTATGTAGGAACAAGTTTGTATAGGTATTTCAAAGATGCCCAGAAGTGAGCTAAACATCGTATGTGTCCAACCTCTAGAAATAACTTCATGCCCCATCTCACTTACTTCCAGCTAGTAAGGATCACATAATTCCTAACAAAGTTTTGACACAGATTCCCAAGTCGGGCATTCAGAACATATAGCACGTTGCTGTAAGCAAGCACATTCTCATTCAAAGTTGCAAGTTACTATGTAGGAACAAGTTTGTATAGGTATTTCAAAGATACCCAGAACTGAGCTAAACCGTGTATGTCTCCAGCTCCTAAAAATAACTTCATGCCCCAACTCCCTTACTTCCAGCTTGTAAGGATCACATAATTCCTAACAAAGATTTGACACAGATTCCCAATTCGGGCATTCAGAACATATAGCACGTTGCTGTAAGCAAGCACATTCTCATTCAAAGTTGCAAGTTACTATGTAGGAACAAGTTTGTATAGGTATTTCAAAGATGCCCAGAACTGAGCTAAAAGTTGTATGTCTCCAACTCCTAGAAATAACTTCATGCCCCATCTCCCTTACTTCCAGCTAGTAAGGATCACATAATTCCTAACAAAGTTTTGACACAGATTCCCAATTCGGGCATTCAGAACATATAGCACGTTGCTGTAAGCAAGCACATTCTCATTCAAAGTTGCAAGTTACTATGTAGGAACAAGATTGTATAGGTATTTCAAAGATGCCCAGAACTGAGCTAAACTTGGTATGTCTCCAACTCCTAGAAATAACTTAATGCCCCATCTCACTTACTTCCATCTAGAAAGGATCACATAATTCCTAACAAAGTTTTGACACAGATTCCCAATTCGGGCATTTAGAACATATAGCACGTTGCTGTAAGCAAGCACATTCTCATTCAAAGTTGCAAGTTACTATGTAGGAACAAGTTTGTATAGGTATTTCAAAGATGCCCAGAAGTGAGCTAAACATCGTATGTGTCCAACCTCTAGAAATAACTTCATGCCCCATCTCACTTACTTCCAGCTAGTAAGGATCACATAATTCCTAACAAAGTTTTGACACAGATTCCCAAGTCGGGCATTCAGAACATATAGCACGTTGCTGTAAGCAAGCACATTCTCATTCAAAGTTGCAAGTTACTATGTAGGAACAAGTTTGTATAGGTATTTCAAAGATGCCCAGAACTGAGCTAAACGTTGTATGTCTCCAACTCCTAGAAATAACTTCATGCCCCATCTCCCTTACTTCCATCTAGTAAGGATCACATAATTCCTAACAAAGTTTTGACACAGATTCCCAATTCGGGCATTCAGAACATATAGCACGTTGCTGTAAGCAAGCACATTCTCATTCAAAGTTGCAAGTTACTATGTAGGAACAAGTTTGTATAGGTATTTCAAAGATGCCCAGAACTGAGCTAAACGTTGTATGTGTCCAACCTCTAGAAATAACTTCATGCCCCATCTCCCTTACTTCCAGCTAGTAAGGATCACATAATTCCTAACAAAGTTTTGACACAGATTCCCAATTCGGGCATTCAGAACATATAGCACGTTGCTGTAAGCAAGCACATTCTTATTCACAGTTGCAAGTTACTATGTAGGAACAAGTTTGAATAGGACTTTCAACGATGCCCAGAACTGAACTAAACTTGGTATGTCTCCAACTCCTAGAAATAACTTCATGCCCCATCTTCCTTACTTCCAGCTAGTAAGGATCACATAATTTCTAACAAAGTTTTGACACAGATTCCCAATTCGGGCATTCAGAACATATAGCACGTTGCTGTAAGCAAGCACATACTCATTCAAAGTTGCAAGTTATTATGTAGGAACAAGTTTGTATAGGTATTTCAAAGATGCACAGAACTGAGCTAAATTTGGTATGTCTCCAACTCCTAGAAATAACTTCATGCCCCATCACACTTACTTCCAGCTAGTAAGGATCACATAATTCCTAACAAAGTTTTGACACAGATTCCGAATTCGGGTATTCAGAACATATAGCACGTTGCTGTAAGCAAGAACATTCTCAGTCAAAGTTGCAAGTTACTATGTAGGAACAAGTTTGTATAGGTATTTCAAAGATGCCCAGAACTGTGCTAAACTTGGTATGTCTCCAACTCCTAGAAATAACTTCATGCCCCATCTCACTTACTTCCATCTAGAAAGGATCACATAATTCCTAACAAAGTTTTGACACAGATTCCCAATTCGGGCATTCAGAACATATAGCACGTTGCTGTAAGCAAGCACATTCTCATTCAGAGTTGCAAGTTACTATGTAGGAACAAGATTGTATAGGTATTTCAAAGATGCCCAGAACTGAGCTAAACTTGGTATGTCTCCAACTCCTAGAAATAACTTAATGCCCCATCTCACTTACTTCCATCTAGAAAGGATCACATAATTCCTAACAAAGTTTTGACACAGATTCCCAATTCGGGCATTTAGAACATATAGCACGTTGCTGTAAGGAAGCACATTCTCATTCAAAGTTGCAAGTTACTATGTAGGAACAAGTTTGTATAGGTATTTCAAAGATGCCCAGAACTGAGCTAAACTTGGTACGTCTCCAACTCCTTGAAATAACTTCATGCCCCATCTCCCTTACTTCTAGCTAGTAAGGATCACATAATTCCTAACAAAGTTTTGACACAGATTCCCAATTCGGGCATTCAGAACATATAGCACGTTGCTGTAAGCAAGCACATTCTCATTCAAAGTTGCAAGTTACTATGTAGGAACAAGTTTGTATAGGTATTTCAAAGATGCCCAGAACTGAGCTAAACTTGGTATGTCTCCAACTCCTAGAAATAACTTCATACCCCATCTCCCTTTCTTCCAGCTAGTAAGGATCACATAATTCCTAACAAAGTTTTGACACAGATTCCCACTTCGGGCATTCAGAACATATAGCACGTTGCTGTAAGCAAGCACATTCTCATTCAAAGTTGCAAGTTACTATGTAGGAACAAGTTTGTATAGGTATTTCAAAGATACCCAGAACTGAGCTAAACCGTGTATGTCTCCAGCTCCTAAAAATAACTTCATGCCCCAACTCCCTTACTTCCAGCTTGTAAGGATCACATAATTCCTAACAAAGATTTGACACAGATTCCCAATTCGGGCATTCAGAACATATAGCACGTTGCTGTAAGCAAGCACATTCTCATTCAAAGTTGCAAGTTACTATGTAGGAACAAGTTTGTATAGGTATTTCAAAGATGCCCAGAACTGAGCTAAAAGTTGTATGTCTCCAACTCCTAGAAATAACTTCATGCCCCATCTCCCTTACTTCCATCTAGTAAGGATCACATAATTCCTAACAAAGTTTTGACACAGATTCCCAATTCGGGCATTCAGAACATATAGCACGTTGCTGTAAGCAAGCACATTCTCATTCAAAGTTGCAAGTTACTATGTAGGAACAAGATTGTATAGGTATTTCAAAGATGCCCAGAACTGAGCTAAACTTGGTATGTCTCCAACTCCTAGAAATAACTTAATGCCCCATCTCACTTACTTCCATCTAGAAAGGATCACATAATTCCTAACAAAGTTTTGACACAGATTCCCAATTCGGGCATTTAGAACATATAGCACGTTGCTGTAAGCAAGCACATTCTCATTCAAAGTTGCAAGTTACTATGTAGGAACAAGTTTGTATAGGTATTTCAAAGATGCCCAGAAGTGAGCTAAACATCGTATGTGTCCAACCTCTAGAAATAACTTCATGCCCCATCTCACTTACTTCCAGCTAGTAAGGATCACATAATTCCTAACAAAGTTTTGACACAGATTCCCAAGTCGGGCATTCAGAACATATAGCACGTTGCTGTAAGCAAGCACATTCTCATTCAAAGTTGCAAGTTACTATGTAGGAACAAGTTTGTATAGGTATTTCAAAGATGCCCAGAACTGAGCTAAACGTTGTATGTCTCCAACTCCTAGAAATAACTTCATGCCGCATCTCCCTTACTTCCAGCTAGTAAGGATCACATAATTTCTAACAAAGTTTTGACACAGATTCCCAATTCGGGCATTCAGAACATATAGCACGTTGCTGTAAGCAAGCACATTCTCATTCAAAGTTGCAAGTTACAATGTAGGAACAAGTTTATATAGGTATTTCAAAGATGCACAGAACTGAGCTAAACGTTGTATGTCTCCAACTCCTAGAAATAACTTCATGCCCCATCTCACTTACTTCCAGCTAGTAAGGATCACATAATTCCTAACAAAGTTTTGACACAGATTCCCAATTCGGGCATTCAGAACATATAGCACGTTGCTGTAAGCAAGCACTTTCTCTTTCAAAGTTGCAAGTTACTATGTAGGAACAAGTTTGTATAGGTATTTCAAAGATGCCCAGAATGGGCTAAACGTTGTATGTCTCCAACTCCTAGAAATAACTTCATGCCCCATCTCCCTTACTTCCATCTAGTAAGGATCACATAATTCCTAACAAAGTTTTGACACAGATTCCCAAGTCGGGCATTCAGAACATATAGCACGTTGCTGTAAGCAAGCACATTCTCATTCAAAGTTGCAAGTTACTATGTAGGAACAAGTTTGTATAGGTATTTCAAAGATGCCCAGAACTGAGCTAAACGTTGTATGTGTCCAACCTCTAGAAATAACTTCATGCCCCATCTCCCTTACTTCCAGCTAGTAAGGATCACATAATTCCTAACAAAGTTTTGACACAGATTCCCAATTCGGGCATTCAGAACATATAGCACGTTGCTGTAAGCAAGCACATTCTTATTCACAGTTGCAAGTTACTATGTAGGAACAAGTTTGAATAGGACTTTCAACGATGCCCAGAACTGAACTAAACTTGGTATGTCTCCAACTCCTAGAAATAACTTCATGCCCCATCTTCCTTACTTCCAGCTAGTAAGGATCACATAATTTCTAACAAAGTTTTGACACAGATTCCCAATTCGGGCATTCAGAACATATAGCACGTTGCTGTAAGCAAGCACATACTCATTCAAAGTTGCAAGTTATTATGTAGGAACAAGTTTGTATAGGTATTTCAAAGATGCACAGAACTGAGCTAAATTTGGTATGTCTCCAACTCCTAGAAATAACTTCATGCCCCATCACACTTACTTCCAGCTAGTAAGGATCACATAATTCCTAACAAAGTTTTGACACAGATTCCGAATTCGGGTATTCAGAACATATAGCACGTTGCTGTAAGCAAGAACATTCTCAGTCAAAGTTGCAAGTTACTATGTAGGAACAAGTTTGTATAGGTATTTCAAAGATGCCCAGAACTGTGCTAAACTTGGTATGTCTCCAACTCCTAGAAATAACTTCATGCCCCATCTCCCTTAGTTCCAACTAGTAAAGGTCACATAATTCCTAACAAAGTTTTGACACAGATTCCCAATTCGGGCATTCAGAACATATAGCACGTTGCTGTAAGCAAGCACATTCTCATTCAAAGTTGCAAGTTACTATGTAGGAACAAGTTTGTATAGTTATTTAAAGATGCCCAGAACTGAGCTAAAATGGTATGTCTCCAACTCCTAGAAATAACTTCATGCCCCATCTCCCTTACATCCAGCTAGTAAGGATCACATAATTCCTAACAAAGTTTTGACACAGATTCCCAATTCGGGCATTCAGAACATATAGCACAATGCTGCAAGCAAGCACATTCTCATTCAAAGTTGCAAGTTACTATGTAGGAACAAGTTTGTATAGGTTTTTCAAAGATGCCCAGAACTGAGCTAAACGTTGTGTGTGTCCAACCTCTAGAAATAACTTCATGCCCCATCTCCCTTACTTCCATCTAGTAAGGATCACATAATTCCTAACAAAGTTTTGAACACAGATTCCAATTCGGGCATTCAGAACATATAGCACGTTGCTGCAAGCAAGCACATTCTCATTCAAGGATGCAAGTTACTATGTAGGAACAAGTTTGTATAGGTATTTCAAAGATGTCCAGAACTGAGCTAAACTTGGTACGTCTCCAACTCCTTGAAATAACTTCATGCCCCATCTCCCTTACTTCTAGCTAGTAAGGATCACATAATTTCTAACAAAGTTTTGACACATATTCCCAATTCGGGCATTCAGAACATATAGCACGTTGCTGTAAGCAAGCACATTCTCATTCAAAGTTGCAAGTTACTATGTAGGAACAAGTTTGTATAGGTATTTCAAAGATGCCCAGAACTGAGCTAAACTTGGTATGTCTCCAACTCCTAGAAATAACTTCATACCCCATCTCCCTTACTTCCAGCTAGTAAGGATCACATAATTCCTAACAAAGTTTTGACACAGATTCCCACTTCGGGCATTCAGAACTTATAGCACGTTGCTGTAAGCAAGCACATTCTCATTCAAAGTTGCAAGTTACTATGTAGGAACAAGTTTGTACAGGTATTTCAAAGATGCCCAGAACTGAGCTAAACCGTGTATGTCTCCAGCTCCTAGAAATAACTTCATGCCCCAACTCCCTTACTTCCAGCTTGTAAGGATCACATAATTCCTAACAAAGATTTGACACAGATTCCCAATTCGGGCATTCAGAACATATAGCACGTTGCTGTAAGCAAGCACATTCTCATTTAAAGTTGCAAGTTACTATGTAGGAACAAGTTTGTATAGGTATTTCAAAGATGCCAGAACTGAGCTAAAGGTTGTATGTCTCCAAATCCTAGAAATAACTTCATGCCCCATCTCCCTTACTTCCAGCTAGTAAGGATCACATAATTCCTAACAAAGTTTTGACACAGATTCCCAATTCGGGCATTCAGAACATATAGCACGTTGCTGTAAGCAAGCACATTCTCATTCATAGTTGCAAGTTACTATGTAGGAACAAGTTTGTATAGGTATTTCAAAGATGCCCAGAACTGAGCTAAACGTTGTATGTCTCCAACTCCTAGAAATAACTTCATGCCCCATCTCCCTTACTTCCAGCTAGTAAGAATCACATAATTCCTAACAAAGTTTTGACACAGATTCCCAATTCGGGCATTCAGAACATATAGCACGTTGCTGTAAGCAAGCACATTCTCATTTAAAGTGGTAAGTTACTATGTAGGAACAAGTTTGTATAGGTATTTCAAAGATGCCCAGAACTGTGCTAAACTTGTTATGTGTCCAACTCCTAAAAATACCTTCATGCCCCAACTCCCTTACTTCCAGCTAGTAAGGATCACATAATTCCTAAAAAAGTTTTGACACAGATTCCCAATTCGGGCATTCAGAACATATAGCACGTTGCTGTAAGCAAGCACATTCTCATTCATAGTTGCAAGTTACTATGTAGGAACAAGTTTGTATAGGTATTTCAAAGATGCCCAGAACTGAGCTAAACTTGGTATGTCTCCAACTCCTAGAAATAACTTCATGCCCCATCTCCCTTACTTCCAGCTAGTAAGGATCACATAATTCCTAACAAAGTTTTGACACAGCTTCCCAATTCGGGCATTCAGAACATATAGCACGTTGCTGTAAGCAAGCATATTCTCATTCAAAGTTGCAAGTTACTATGTAGGAACAAGTTTGTATAGGTATTTCAAAGATGCCCAGAACTGAGCTAAACGTTGTATGTCTCCAACTCCTAGAAATAACTTCATGCCCCATCTCCCTTACTTCCAGCTAGTAAGGATCACATAATTCCTAACAAAGTTTTGACACTGATTCCCAAGTCGGAAATTCAGAACATATAGCACGTTGCTATAAGCAAGCACATTCTCATTCACAGTTGCAAGTTACTATGTAGGAACAAGTTTGAATAGGACTTTCAAAGATGCCCAGAACTGAGCTAAACTTGGTATGTCTCCAACTCCTAGAAATAACTTCATGCCGCATCTCCCTTACTTCCAGCTAGTAAGGACCACATAATTTCTAACAAAGTTTTGACACAGATTCCCAATTCGGGCATTCAGAACATATAGCACGTTGCTGTAAGCAAGCACATTCTCATTCAAAGTTGCAAGTTACTATGTAGGAACAAGTTTATATAGGTATTTCAAAGATGCACAGAACTGAGCTAAACGTTGTATGTCTCCAAATCCTAGAAATAACTTCATGCCCCATCTCACTTACTTCCAGCTAGTAAGGATCACATAATTCCTAACAAAGTTTTGACACAGATTCCCAAGTCGGGCATTCAGAACATATAGCACGTTGCTGTAAGCAAGCACATTCTCATTCAAAGTTGCAAGTTACTATGTAGGAACAAGTTTGTATAGGTATTTCAAAGATGCCCAGAACTGAGCTAAACGTTGTATGTGTCCAACCTCTAGAAATAACTTCATGCCCCATCTCCCTTACTTCCAGCTAGTAAGGATCACATAATTCCTAACAAAGTTTTGACACAGATTCCCAATTCGGGCATTCAGAACATATAGCACGTTGCTGTAAGCAAGCACATTCTTATTCACAGTTGCAAGTTACTATGTAGGAACAAGTTTGAATAGGACTTTCAACGATGCCCAGAACTGAACTAAACTTGGTATGTCTCCAACTCCTAGAAATAACTTCATGCCCCATCTTCCTTACTTCCAGCTAGTAAGGATCACATAATTTCTAACAAAGTTTTGACACAGATTCCCAATTCGGGCATTCAGAACATATAGCACGTTGCTGTAAGCAAGCACATACTCATTCAAAGTTGCAAGTTATTATGTAGGAACAAGTTTGTATAGGTATTTCAAAGATGCACAGAACTGAGCTAAATTTGGTATGTCTCCAACTCCTAGAAATAACTTCATGCCCCATCACACTTACTTCCAGCTAGTAAGGATCACATAATTCCTAACAAAGTTTTGACACAGATTCCGAATTCGGGTATTCAGAACATATAGCACGTTGCTGTAAGCAAGAACATTCTCAGTCAAAGTTGCAAGTTACTATGTAGGAACAAGTTTGTATAGGTATTTCAAAGATGCCCAGAACTGTGCTAAACTTGGTATGTCTCCAACTCCTAGAAATAACTTCATGCCCCATCTCCCTTAGTTCCAACTAGTAAAGGTCACATAATTCCTAACAAAGTTTTGACACAGATTCCCAATTCGGGCATTCAGAACATATAGCACGTTGCTGTAAGCAAGCACATTCTCATTCAAAGTTGCAAGTTACTATGTAGGAACAAGTTTGTATAGTTATTTAAAGATGCCCAGAACTGAGCTAAAATGGTATGTCTCCAACTCCTAGAAATAACTTCATGCCCCATCTCCCTTACATCCAGCTAGTAAGGATCACATAATTCCTAACAAAGTTTTGACACAGATTCCCAATTCGGGCATTCAGAACATATAGCACAATGCTGCAAGCAAGCACATTCTCATTCAAAGTTGCAAGTTACTATGTAGGAACAAGTTTGTATAGGTTTTTCAAAGATGCCCAGAACTGAGCTAAACGTTGTGTGTGTCCAACCTCTAGAAATAACTTCATGCCCCATCTCCCTTACTTCCATCTAGTAAGGATCACATAATTCCTAACAAAGTTTTGAACACAGATTCCAATTCGGGCATTCAGAACATATAGCACGTTGCTGCAAGCAAGCACATTCTCATTCAAGGATGCAAGTTACTATGTAGGAACAAGTTTGTATAGGTATTTCAAAGATGTCCAGAACTGAGCTAAACTTGGTACGTCTCCAACTCCTTGAAATAACTTCATGCCCCATCTCCCTTACTTCTAGCTAGTAAGGATCACATAATTTCTAACAAAGTTTTGACACATATTCCCAATTCGGGCATTCAGAACATATAGCACGTTGCTGTAAGCAAGCACATTCTCATTCAAAGTTGCAAGTTACTATGTAGGAACAAGTTTGTATAGGTATTTCAAAGATGCCCAGAACTGAGCTAAACTTGGTATGTCTCCAACTCCTAGAAATAACTTCATACCCCATCTCCCTTACTTCCAGCTAGTAAGGATCACATAATTCCTAACAAAGTTTTGACACAGATTCCCACTTCGGGCATTCAGAACATATAGCACGTTGCTGTAAGCAAGCACATTCTCATTCAAAGTTGCAAGTTACTATGTAGGAACAAGTTTGTACAGGTATTTCAAAGATGCCCAGAACTGAGCTAAACCGTGTATGTCTCCAGCTCCTAGAAATAACTTCATGCCCCAACTCCCTTACTTCCAGCTTGTAAGGATCACATAATTCCTAACAAAGATTTGACACAGATTCCCAATTCGGGCATTCAGAACATATAGCACGTTGCTGTAAGCAAGCACATTCTCATTTAAAGTTGCAAGTTACTATGTAGGAACAAGTTTGTATAGGTATTTCAAAGATGCCAGAACTGAGCTAAAGGTTGTATGTCTCCAAATCCTAGAAATAACTTCATGCCCCATCTCCCTTACTTCCAGCTAGTAAGGATCACATAATTCCTAACAAAGTTTTGACACAGATTCCCAATTCGGGCATTCAGAACATATAGCACGTTGCTGTAAGCAAGCACATTCTCATTCATAGTTGCAAGTTACTATGTAGGAACAAGTTTGTATAGGTATTTCAAAGATGCCCAGAACTGAGCTAAACGTTGTATGTCTCCAACTCCTAGAAATAACTTCATGCCCCATCTCCCTTACTTCCAGCTAGTAAGAATCACATAATTCCTAACAAAGTTTTGACACAGATTCCCAATTCGGGCATTCAGAACATATAGCACGTTGCTGTAAGCAAGCACATTCTCATTTAAAGTGGTAAGTTACTATGTAGGAACAAGTTTGTATAGGTATTTCAAAGATGCCCAGAACTGTGCTAAACTTGTTATGTGTCCAACTCCTAAAAATACCTTCATGCCCCAACTCCCTTACTTCCAGCTAGTAAGGATCACATAATTCCTAAAAAAGTTTTGACACAGATTCCCAATTCGGGCATTCAGAACATATAGCACGTTGCTGTAAGCAAGCACATTCTCATTCATAGTTGCAAGTTACTATGTAGGAACAAGTTTGTATAGGTATTTCAAAGATGCCCAGAACTGAGCTAAACTTGGTATGTCTCCAACTCCTAGAAATAACTTCATGCCCCATCTCCCTTACTTCCAGCTAGTAAGGATCACATAATTCCTAACAAAGTTTTGACACAGCTTCCCAATTCGGGCATTCAGAACATATAGCACGTTGCTGTAAGCAAGCATATTCTCATTCAAAGTTGCAAGTTACTATGTAGGAACAAGTTTGTATAGGTATTTCAAAGATGCCCAGAACTGAGCTAAACGTTGTATGTCTCCAACTCCTAGAAATAACTTCATGCCCCATCTCCCTTACTTCCAGCTAGTAAGGATCACATAATTCCTAACAAAGTTTTGACACTGATTCCCAAGTCGGACATTCAGAACATATAGCACGTTGCTATAAGCAAGCACATTCTCATTCACAGTTGCAAGTTACTATGTAGGAACAAGTTTGAATAGGACTTTCAAAGATGCCCAGAACTGAGCTAAACTTGGTATGTCTCCAACTCCTAGAAATAACTTCATGCCGCATCTCCCTTACTTCCAGCTAGTAAGGACCACATAATTTCTAACAAAGTTTTGACACAGATTCCCAATTCGGGCATTCAGAACATATAGCACGTTGCTGTAAGCAAGCACATTCTCATTCAAAGTTGCAAGTTACTATGTAGGAACAAGTTTATATAGGTATTTCAAAGATGCACAGAACTGAGCTAAACGTTGTATGTCTCCAAATCCTAGAAATAACTTCATGCCCCATCTCACTTACTTCCAGCTAGTAAGGATCACATAATTCCTAACAAAGTTTTGACACAGATTCCCAAGTCGGGCATTCAGAACATATAGCACGTTGCTGTAAGCAAGCACATTCTCATTCAAAGTTGCAAGTTACTATGTAGGAACAAGTTTGTATAGGTATTTCAAAGATGCCCAGAACTGAGCTAAACGTTGTATGTGTCCAACCTCTAGAAATAACTTCATGCCCCATCTCCCTTACTTCCAGCTAGTAAGGATCACATAATTCCTAACAAAGTTTTGACACAGATTCCCAATTCGGGCATTCAGAACATATAGCACGTTGCTGTAAGCAAGCACATTCTTATTCACAGTTGCAAGTTACTATGTAGGAACAAGTTTGAATAGGACTTTCAACGATGCCCAGAACTGAACTAAACTTGGTATGTCTCCAACTCCTAGAAATAACTTCATGCCCCATCTTCCTTACTTCCAGCTAGTAAGGATCACATAATTTCTAACAAAGTTTTGACACAGATTCCCAATTCGGGCATTCAGAACATATAGCACGTTGCTGTAAGCAAGCACATACTCATTCAAAGTTGCAAGTTATTATGTAGGAACAAGTTTGTATAGGTATTTCAAAGATGCACAGAACTGAGCTAAATTTGGTATGTCTCCAACTCCTAGAAATAACTTCATGCCCCATCACACTTACTTCCAGCTAGTAAGGATCACATAATTCCTAACAAAGTTTTGACACAGATTCCGAATTCGGGTATTCAGAACATATAGCACGTTGCTGTAAGCAAGAACATTCTCAGTCAAAGTTGCAAGTTACTATGTAGGAACAAGTTTGTATAGGTATTTCAAAGATGCCCAGAACTGTGCTAAACTTGGTATGTCTCCAACACCTAGAAATAACTTCATGCCCCATCTCCCTTAGTTCCAACTAGTAAAGGTCACATAATTCCTAACAAAGTTTTGACACAGATTCCCAATTCGGGCATTCAGAACATATAGCACGTTGCTGTAAGCAAGCACATTCTCATTCAAAGTTGCAAGTTACTATGTAGGAACAAGTTTGTATAGTTATTTAAAGATGCCCAGAACTGAGCTAAAATGGTATGTCTCCAACTCCTAGAAATAACTTCATGCCCCATCTCCCTTACATCCAGCTAGTAAGGATCACATAATTCCTAACAAAGTTTTGACACAGATTCCCAATTCGGGCATTCAGAACATATAGCACAATGCTGCAAGCAAGCACATTCTCATTCAAAGTTGCAAGTTACTATGTAGGAACAAGTTTGTATAGGTTTTTCAAAGATGCCCAGAACTGAGCTAAACGTTGTGTGTGTCCAACCTCTAGAAATAACTTCATGCCCCATCTCCCTTACTTCCATCTAGTAAGGATCACATAATTCCTAACAAAGTTTTGAACACAGATTCCAATTCGGGCATTCAGAACATATAGCACGTTGCTGCAAGCAAGCACATTCTCATTCAAGGATGCAAGTTACTATGTAGGAACAAGTTTGTATAGGTATTTCAAAGATGTCCAGAACTGAGCTAAACTTGGTACGTCTCCAACTCCTTGAAATAACTTCATGCCCCATCTCCCTTACTTCTAGCTAGTAAGGATCACATAATTTCTAACAAAGTTTTGACACATATTCCCAATTCGGGCATTCAGAACATATAGCACGTTGCTGTAAGCAAGCACATTCTCATTCAAAGTTGCAAGTTACTATGTAGGAACAAGTTTGTATAGGTATTTCAAAGATGCCCAGAACTGAGCTAAACTTGGTATGTCTCCAACTCCTAGAAATAACTTCATACCCCATCTCCCTTACTTCCAGCTAGTAAGGATCACATAATTCCTAACAAAGTTTTGACACAGATTCCCACTTCGGGCATTCAGAACATATAGCACGTTGCTGTAAGCAAGCACATTCTCATTCAAAGTTGCAAGTTACTATGTAGGAACAAGTTTGTACAGGTATTTCAAAGATGCCCAGAACTGAGCTAAACCGTGTATGTCTCCAGCTCCTAGAAATAACTTCATGCCCCAACTCCCTTACTTCCAGCTTGTAAGGATCACATAATTCCTAACAAAGATTTGACACAGATTCCCAATTCGGGCATTCAGAACATATAGCACGTTGCTGTAAGCAAGCACATTCTCATTTAAAGTTGCAAGTTACTATGTAGGAACAAGTTTGTATAGGTATTTCAAAGATGCCAGAACTGAGCTAAAGGTTGTATGTCTCCAAATCCTAGAAATAACTTCATGCCCCATCTCCCTTACTTCCAGCTAGTAAGGATCACATAATTCCTAACAAAGTTTTGACACAGATTCCCAATTCGGGCATTCAGAACATATAGCACGTTGCTGTAAGCAAGCACATTCTCATTTATAGTTGCAAGTTACTATGTAGGAACAAGTTTGTATAGGTATTTCAAAGATGCCCAGAACTGTGCTAAACTTGTTATGTGTCCAACTCCTAAAAATACCTTCATGCCCCAACTCCCTTACTTCCAGCTAGTAAGGATCACATAATTCCTAAAAAAGTTTTGACACAGATTCCCAATTCGGGCATTCAGAACATATAGCACGTTGCTGTAAGCAAGCACATTCTCATTCATAGTTGCAAGTTACTATGTAGGAACAAGTTTGTATAGGTATTTCAAAGATGCCCAGAACTGAGCTAAACTTGGTATGTCTCCAACTCCTAGAAATAACTTCATGCCCCATCTCCCTTACTTCCAGCTAGTAAGGATCACATAATTCCTAACAAAGTTTTGACACAGCTTCCCAATTCGGGCATTCAGAACATATAGCACGTTGCTGTAAGCAAGCATATTCTCATTCAAAGTTGCAAGTTACTATGTAGGAACAAGTTTGTATAGGTATTTCAAAGATGCCCAGAACAGAGCTAAACGTTGTATGTCTCCAACTCCTGGAAATAACTTCATGCCCCATCTCCCTTACTTCCAGCTAGTAAGGATCACATAATTCCTAACAAAGTTTTGACACTGATTCCCAAGTCGGACATTCAGAACATATAGCACGTTGCTATAAGCAAGCACATTCTCATTCACAGTTGCAAGTTACTATGTAGGAACAAGTTTGAATAGGACTTTCAAAGATGCCCAGAACTGAGCTAAACTTGGTATGTCTCCAACTCCTAGAAATAACTTCATGCCGCATCTCCCTTACTTCCAGCTAGTAAGGACCACATAATTTCTAACAAAGTTTTGACACAGATTCCCAATTCGGGGATTCAGAACATATAGCACGTTGCTGTAAGCAAGCACATTCTCATTCAAAGTTGCAAGTTACTATGTAGGAACAAGTTTATATAGGTATTTCAAAGATGCACAGAACTGAGCTAAACGTTGTATGTCTCCAAATCCTAGAAATAACTTCATGCCCCATCTCACTTACTTCCAGCTAGTAAGGATCACATAATTCCTAACAAAGTTTTGACACAGATTCCCAATTCGGGCATTCAGAACATATAGCACGTTGTTGTAAGCAAGCACATTCTCATTCAAAGTTGCAAGTTACTATGTAGGAACAACTTTGTATAGGTATTTCAAAGATGCCCAGAACTGAGCTAAACGTTGTATGTCTCCAACTCCTAGAAATAACTTCATGCTCCATCTCCCTTACTTCCAGCTAGTAAGGATCACATAATTCCTAACAAAGTTTTGACACAGATTCCCAATTCGGGCATTCAGAACATATAGCACGTTGCTGTAAGCAAGCACATTCTCATTCAGAGTTGCAAGTTACTATGTAGGAACAAGATTGTATAGGTATTTCAAAGATGCCCAGAACTGAGCTAAACTTGGTATGTCTCCAACTCCTAGAAATAACTTAATGCCCCATCTCACTTACTTCCATCTAGAAAGGATCACATAATTCCTAACAAAGTTTTGACACAGATTCCCAATTCGGGCATTTAGAACATATAGCACGTTGCTGTAAGCAAGCACATTCTCATTCAAAGTTGCAAGTTACTATGTAGGAACAAGTTTGTATAGGTATTTCAAAGATGCCCAGATCTGAGCTAAACTTGGTACGTCTCCAACTCCTTGAAATAACTTCATGCTCCATCTCCCTTACTTCTACCTTGTAAGGATCACATAATTCCTAACAAAGTTTTGACACATATTCCCAATTCGGGCATTCAGAACATATAGCACGTTGCTGTAAGCAAGCACATTCTCATTCAAAGTTGCAAGTTACTATGTAGGAACAAGATTGTGTTGGTATTTCAAAGATGCCCAGAACTGAGCTAAACTTGGTATGTCTCCAACTCCTAGAAATAACTTCATACCCCATCTCCCTTACTTCCAGCTTGTAAGGATCACATAATTCCTAACAAAGATTTGACACAGATTCCCAATTCGGGCATTCAGAACATATAGCACGTTGCTGTAAGCAAGCACATTCTCATTCAAAGTTGCAAGTTACTATGTAGGAACAACTTTGTATAGGTATTTCAAAGATGCCCAGAACTGAGCTAAACGTTGTATGTCTCCAACTCCTAGAAATAACTTCATGCCCCATCTCCCTTACTTCCAGCTAGTAAGGATCACATAATTCCTAACAAAGTTTTGACACAGCTTCCCAATTCGGGCATTCAGAACATATAGCACGTTGCTGTAAGCAAGCATATTCTCATTCAAAGTTGCAAGTTACTATGTAGGAACAAGTTTGTATAGGTATTTCAAAGATGCCCAGAACTGAGCTAAACGTTGTATGTCTCCAACTCCTAGAAATAACTTCATGCCCCATCTCCCTTACTTCCAGCTAGTAAGGATCACATAATTCCTAACAAAGTTTTGACACTGATTCCCAAGTCGGGCATTCAGAACATATAGCACGTTGCTATAAGCAAGCACATTCTCATTCACAGTTGCAAGTTACTATGTAGGAACAAGTTTGAATAGGACTTTCAAAGATGCCCAGAACTGAGCTAAACTTGGTATGTCTCCAACTCCTAGAAATAACTTCATGCCGCATCTCCCTTACTTCCAGCTAGTAAGGACCACATAATTTCTAACAAAGTTTTGACACAGATTCCCAATTCGGGCATTCAGAACATATAGCACGTTGCTGTAAGCAAGCACATTCTCATTCAAAGTTGCAAGTTACTATGTAGGAACAAGTTTATATAGGTATTTCAAAGATGCACAGAACTGAGCTAAACGTTGTATGTCTCCAAATCCTAGAAATAACTTCATGCCCCATCTCACTTACTTCCAGCTAGTAAGGATCACATAATTCCTAACAAAGTTTTGACACAGATTCCCAATTCGGGCATTCAGAACATATAGCACGTTGTTGTAAGCAAGCACATTCTCATTCAAAGTTGCAAGTTACTATGTAGGAACAACTTTGTATAGGTATTTCAAAGATGCCCAGAACTGAGCTAAACGTTGTATGTCTCCAACTCCTAGAAATAACTTCATGCTCCATCTCCCTTACTTCCAGCTAGTAAGGATCACATAATTCCTAACAAAGTTTTGACACAGATTCCCAATTCGGGCATTCAGAACATATAGCACGTTGCTGTAAGCAAGCACATTCTCATTCAGAGTTGCAAGTTACTATGTAGGAACAAGATTGTATAGGTATTTCAAAGATGCCCAGAACTGAGCTAAACTTGGTATGTCTCCAACTCCTAGAAATAACTTAATGCCCCATCTCACTTACTTCCATCTAGAAAGGATCACATAATTCCTAACAAAGTTTTGACACAGATTCCCAATTCGGGCATTTAGAACATATAGCACGTTGCTGTAAGCAAGCACATTCTCATTCAAAGTTGCAAGTTACTATGTAGGAACAAGTTTGTATAGGTATTTCAAAGATGCCCAGATCTGAGCTAAACTTGGTACGTCTCCAACTCCTTGAAATAACTTCATGCCCCATCTCCCTTACTTCTAGCTTGTAAGGATCACATAATTCCTAACAAAGTTTTGACACATATTCCCAATTCGGGCATTCAGAACATATAGCACGTTGCTGTAAGCAAGCACATTCTCATTCAAAGTTGCAAGTTACTATGTAGGAACAAGTTTGTATAGGTATTTCAAAGATGCCCAGAACTGAGCTAAACTTGGTATGTCTCCAACTCCTAGAAATAACTTCATACCCCATCTCCCTTACTTCCAGCTTGTAAGGATCACATAATTCCTAACAAAGATTTGACACAGATTCCCAATTCGGGCATTCAGAACATATAGCACGTTGCTGTAAGCAAGCACATTCTCATTCAAAGTTGCAAGTTACTATGTAGGAACAACTTTGTATAGGTATTTCAAAGATGCCCAGAACTGAGCTAAACGTTGTATGTCTCCAACTCCTAGAAATAACTTCATGCCGCATCTCCCTTACTTCCAGCTAGTAAGGATCACATAATTCCTAACAAAGTTTTGACACAGATTCCCAATTCGGGCATTCAGAACATATAGCAAGTTGCTGTAAGCAAGCACATTCTCATTCAAAGTTGCAAGTTACTATGTAGGAACAAGATTGTATAGGTATTTCAAAGATGCCCAGAACTGAGCTAAACTTGGTATGTCTCCAACTCCTAGAAATAACTTAATGCCCCATCTCACTTACTTCCATCTAGAAAGGATCACATAATTCCTAACAAAGTTTTGACACAGATTCCCAATTCGGGCATTTAGAACATATAGCACGTTGCTGTAAGCAAGCACATTCTCATTCAAAGTTGCAAGTTACTATGTAGGAACAAGTTTGTATAGGTATTTCAAAGATGCCCAGAACTGAGCTAAACATCGTATGTGTCCAACCTCTAGAAATAACTTCATGCCCCATCTCACTTACTTCCAGCTAGTAAGGATCACATAATTCCTAACAAAGTTTTGACACAGATTCCCAAGTCGGGCATTCAGAACATATAGCACGTTGCTGTAAGCAAGCACATTCTCATTCAAAGTTGCAAGTTACTATGTAGGAACAAGTTTGTATAGGTATTTCAAAGATGCCCAGAACTGAGCTAAACGTTGTATGTCTCCAACTCCTATAAATAACTTCATGCCGCATCTCCCTTACTTCCAGCTAGCAAGGATCACATAATTTCTAACAAAGTTTTGACACAGATTCCCAATTCGGGCATTCAGAACATATAGCACGTTGCTGTAAGCAAGCACATTCTCATTCAAAGTTGCAAGTTACAATGTAGGAACAAGTTTATATAGGTATTTCAAAGATGCACAGAACTGAGCTAAACGTTGTATGTCTCCAACTCCTAGAAATAACTTCATGCCCCATCTCACTTACTTCCAGCTAGTAAGGATCACATAATTCCTAACAAAGTTTTGACACAGATTCCCAATTCGGGCATTCAGAACATATAGCACGTTGCTGTAAGCAAGCACATTCTCATTCAAAGTTGCAAGTTACTATGTAGGAACATGTTTGTATAGGTATTTCAAAGATGCCCAGAACTGAGCTAAACGTTGTATGTCTCCAACTCCTAGAAATAACTTCATGCCCCATCTCCCTTACTTCCAGCTAGTAAGGATCACATAATTCCTAACAAAGTTTTGACACAGATTCCCAATTCGGGCATTCAGAACATATAGCAGGTTGCTGTAAGCAAGCACATTCTCATTCAGAGTTGCAAGTTACTATGTAGGAACAAGATTGTATTGGTATTTCAAAGATGCCCAGAACTGAGCTAAACTTGGTATGTCTCCAACTCCTAGAAATAACTTAATGCCCCATCTCACTTACTTCCATCTAGTAAGGATCACATAATTCCTAACAAAGTTTTGACACAGATTCCCAATTCGGGCATTCAGAACATATAGCACGTTGCTGTAAGCAAGCACATTCTCATTCAAAGTTGCAAGTTACTATGTAGGAACAAGTTTGTATAGGTATTTCAAAGATGCACAGAACTGAGCTAAAGGTTGTATGTCTCCAACTCCTAGAAATAACTTCATGCCCCATCTCCCTTACTTCCAGCTAGTAAGGATCACATAATTCCTAACAAAGTTTTGACACAGATTCCCAATTCGGGCATTCAGAACATATAGCACGTTGCTGTAAGCAAGCACATTCTCAGTCAAAGTTGCAAGTTACTATGTAGGAACAAGTTTGTATAGGTATTTCAAAGATGCCCAGAACTGTGCTAAACTTGTTATGTGTCCAACTCCTAGAAATACCTTGATGCCCAAACTCCCTTACTTTCAGCTAGTAAGGATCACATAATTCCTAACAAAGTTTTGACACAGATTCCCAATTCGGGCATTCAGAACATATAGCACGTTGCTGTAAGCAAGCACATTCTCATTCATAGTTGCAAGTTACTATGTAGGAACAAGTTTGTATAGGTATTTCAAAGATGCCCAGAACTGAGCTAAACTTGGTATGTCTCCAACTCCTAGAAATAACTTCATGCCCCATCTCCCTTACTTCCAGCTAGTAAGGATCACATAATTCCTAACAAAGTTTTGACACAGATTCCCAATTCGGGCATTCAGAACATATAGCACGTTGCTGTAAGCAAGCATATTCTCATTCAAAGTTGCAAGTTACTATGTAGGAACAAGTTTGTATAGGTATTTCAAAGATGCCCAGAACTGAGCTAAACGTTGTATGTCTCCAACTCCTAGAAATAACTTCATGCCCCATCTCCCTTACTTCCAGCTAGTAAGGATCACATAATTCCTAACAAAGTTTTGACACAGATTCCCAATTCGGTCATTCAGAACATATAGCACGTTGCTGTAAGCAAGCACATTCTCATTCAGAGTTACAAGTTACTATGTAGGAACAAGTTTGAATAGGACTTTCAAAGATGCCCAGAACTGAGCTAAACTTGGTATGTCTCCAACTCCTAGAAATAACTTCATGCCGCATCTCCCTTACTTCCAGCTAGTAAGGATCACATAATTCCTAACAAAGTTTTGACACAGATTCCCAAGTCAGGCATTCAGAACATATAGCACGTTGCTGTAAGCAAGCACATTCTCATTCAAAGTTGCAAGTTACTATGTAGGAACAAGTTTGTATAGGTATTTCAAAGATGCCCAGAACTGAGCTAAACGTTGTATGTCTCCAACTCCTAGAAATAACTTCATGCCGCATCTCCCTTACTTCCAGCTAGTAAGGATCACATAATTTCTAACAAAGTTTTGACACAGATTCCCAATTCGGGCATTCAGAACATATAGCACGTTGCTGTAAGCAAGCACATTCTCATTCAAAGTTGCAAGTTACTATGTAGGAACAAGTTTATATAGGTATTTCAAAGATGCACAGAACTGAGCTAAACGTTGTATGTCTCCAACTCCTAGAAATAACTTCAGGCCCCATCTCACTTACTTCCAGCTAGTAAGGATCACATAATTCCTAACAAAGTTTTGACACAGATTCCCAATTCGGGCATTCAGAACATATAGCACGTTGCTGTAAGCAAGCACATTCTCATTCAGAGTTGCAAGTTACTATGTAGGAACAAGATTGTATAGGTATTTCAAAGATGCCCAGAACTGAGCTAAACTTGGTATGTCTCCAACTCCTAGAAATAACTTAATGCCCCATCTCACTTACTTCCATCTAGAAAGGATCACATAATTCCTAACAAAGTTTTGACACAGATTCCCAATTCGGGCATTTAGAACATATAGCACGTTGCTGTAAGCAAGCACATTCTCATTCAAAGTTGCAAGTTACTATGTAGGAACAAGTTTGTATAGGTATTTCAAAGATGCCCAGAACTGAGCTAAACTTGGTACGTCTCCAACTCCTTGAAATAACTTCATGCCCCATCTCCCTTACTTCTAGCTAGTAAGGATCACATAATTCCTAACAAAGATTTGACACATATTCCCAATTCGGACATTCAGAACATATAGCACGTTGCTGTAAGCAAGCACATTCTCATTCAAAGTTGCAAGTTACTATGTAGGAACAAGTTTGTATAGGTATTTCAAAGATGCCCAGAACTGAGCTAAACTTGTTATGTCTCCAACTCCTAGAAATAACTTCATACCCCATCTCTCTTACTTACAGCTAGTAAGGATCACATAATTCCTAACAAAGTTTTGACACAGATTCCCACTTCGGGCATTCAGAACATATAGCACGTTGCTGTAAGCAAGCACATTCTCATTCAAAGTTGCAAGTTACTATGTAGGAACAAGTTTGTATAGGTATTTCAAAGATGCCCAGAACTGAGCTAAACGTTGTATGTCTCCAACTCCTAGAAATAAATTCATGCCCCATCTCCCTTACTTCCAGCTAGTAAGGATCACATAATTCCTAACAAAGTTTTGACACAGATTCCCAATTCGGGCATTCAGAACATATAGCACGTTGCTGTAAGCAAGCACATTCTCATTCAAAGTTGCAAGTTACTATGTAGGAACAAGATTGTATAGGTATTTCAAAGATGCCCAGAACTGAGCTAAACTTGGTATGTCTCCAACTCCTAGAAATAACTTAATGCCCCATCTCACTTACCTCCATCTAGAAAGGATCACATAATTCCTAACAAAATTTTGACACAGATTCCCAATTCGGGCATTTAGAACATATAGCACGTTGCTGTAAGCAAGCACATTCTCATTCAAAGTTGCAAGTTACTATGTAGGAACAAGTTTGTATAGGTATTTCAAAGATGCCCAGAACTGAGCTAAACATCGTATGTGTCCAACCTCTAGAAATAACTTCATGCCCCATCTCACTTACTTCCAGCTAGTAAGGATCACATAATTCCTAACAAAGTTTTGACACAGATTCCCAAGTCGGGCATTCAGAACATATAGCACGTTGCTGTAAGCAAGCACATTCTCATTCAAAGTTGCAAGTTACTATGTAGGAACAAGTTTGTATAGGTATTTCAAAGATGCCCAGAACTGAGCTAAACGTTGTATGTCTCCAACTCCTAAAAATAACTTCATGCCCCATCTCCCTTACTCCCAGCTAGTAAGGATCACATAATTCCTAACAAAGTTTTGACACAGATTCCCAATTCGGGCATTCAGAACATATAGCACGTTGCTGTAAGCAAGCACATTCTCATTCAGAGTTGCAAGTTACTATGTAGGAACAAGATTGTATAGGTATTTCAAAGATGCCCAGAACTGAGCTAAACTTGGTATGTCTCCAACTCCTAGAAATAACTTAATGCCCCATCTCACTTACTTCCATCTAGTAAGGATCACACAATTCCTAACAAAGTTTTGATACAGATTCCCAATTCGGGCATTCAGAACATATAGCACGTTGCTGTAAGCAAGCACATTCTCATTCAAAGTTGCAAGTTACTATGTAGGAACAAGTTTGTATAGGTATTTCAAAGATGCCCAGAACTGAGCTAAACGTTGTATGTGTCCAACCTCTAGAAATAACTTCATGCCCCATCTCCCTTACTTCCAGCTAGTAAGGATCACATAATTCCTAACAAAGTTTTGACACAGATTCCCAATTCGGGCATTCAGAACATATAGCACGTTGCTGTAAGCAAGTACATTCTTATTCACAGTTGCAAGTTACTATGTAGGAACAAGTTTGAATAGGACTTTCAACGATGCCCAGAACTGAGCTAAACTTGGTATGTCTCCAACTCCTAGAAATAACTTCATGCCGCATCTCCCTTACTTCCAGCTAGTAAGGATCACATAATTTCTAACAAAGTTTTGACACAGATTCCCAATTCGGGCATTCAGAACATATAGCACGTTGCTGTAAGCAAGCACATACTCATTCAAAGTTGCAAGTTATTATGTAGGAACAAGTTTGTATAGGTATTTCAAAGATGCCCAGAACTGAGCTAAACTTGGTATGTCTCAAACTCCTAGAAATAACTTCATGCCCCATCACCCTTACTTCCAGCTAGTAAGGATCACATAATTCCTAACAAAGTTTTGAGACAGAATCCGAATTCGGGTATTCAGAACATATAGCACGTTGCGGTAAGCAAGCACATTCTCAGTCAAAGTTGCAAGTTACTATGTAGGAACAAGTTTGTATAGGTATTTCAAAGATGCCCAGAACTGTGCTAAACTTGGTGTGTGTCCAACTCCTAGTAATAACTTCATGCCCCATCTCCCTTACTTCTAGCTAGTAAGGATCACATAATTCCTAACAAAGATTTGACACATATTCCCAATTCGGACATTCAGAACATATAGCACGTTGCTGTAAGCAAGCACATTCTCATTCAAAGTTGCAAGTTACTATGTAGGAACAAGTTTGTATAGGTATTTCAAAGATGCCCAGAACTGAGCTAAACTTGTTATGTCTCCAACTCCTAGAAATAACTTCATACCCCATCTCTCTTACTTACAGCTAGTAAGGATCACATAATTCCTAACAAAGTTTTGACACAGATTCCCACTTCGGGCATTCAGAACATATAGCACGTTGCTGTAAGCAAGCACATTCTCATTCAAAGTTGCAAGTTACTATGTAGGAACAAGTTTGTATAGGTATTTCAAAGATGCCCAGAACTGAGCTAAACGTTGTATGTCTCCAACTCCTAGAAATAAATTCATGCCCCATCTCCCTTACTTCCAGCTAGTAAGGATCACATAATTCCTAACAAAGTTTTGACACAGATTCCCAATTCGGGCATTCAGAACATATAGCACGTTGCTGTAAGCAAGCACATTCTCATTCAAAGTTGCAAGTTACTATGTAGGAACAAGATTGTATAGGTATTTCAAAGATGCCCAGAACTGAGCTAAACTTGGTATGTCTCCAACTCCTAGAAATAACTTAATGCCCCATCTCACTTACCTCCATCTAGAAAGGATCACATAATTCCTAACAAAATTTTGACACAGATTCCCAATTCGGGCATTTAGAACATATAGCACGTTGCTGTAAGCAAGCACATTCTCATTCAAAGTTGCAAGTTACTATGTAGGAACAAGTTTGTATAGGTATTTCAAAGATGCCCAGAACTGAGCTAAACATCGTATGTGTCCAACCTCTAGAAATAACTTCATGCCCCATCTCACTTACTTCCAGCTAGTAAGGATCACATAATTCCTAACAAAGTTTTGACACAGATTCCCAAGTCGGGCATTCAGAACATATAGCACGTTGCTGTAAGCAAGCACATTCTCATTCAAAGTTGCAAGTTACTATGTAGGAACAAGTTTGTATAGGTATTTCAAAGATGCCCAGAACTGAGCTAAACGTTGTATGTCTCCAACTCCTAAAAATAACTTCATGCCCCATCTCCCTTACTCCCAGCTAGTAAGGATCACATAATTCCTAACAAAGTTTTGACACAGATTCCCAATTCGGGCATTCAGAACATATAGCACGTTGCTGTAAGCAAGCACATTCTCATTCAGAGTTGCAAGTTACTATGTAGGAACAAGATTGTATAGGTATTTCAAAGATGCCCAGAACTGAGCTAAACTTGGTATGTCTCCAACTCCTAGAAATAACTTAATGCCCCATCTCACTTACTTCCATCTAGTAAGGATCACACAATTCCTAACAAAGTTTTGATACAGATTCCCAATTCGGGCATTCAGAACATATAGCACGTTGCTGTAAGCAAGCACATTCTCATTCAAAGTTGCAAGTTACTATGTAGGAACAAGTTTGTATAGGTATTTCAAAGATGCCCAGAACTGAGCTAAACGTTGTATGTGTCCAACCTCTAGAAATAACTTCATGCCCCATCTCCCTTACTTCCAGCTAGTAAGGATCACATAATTCCTAACAAAGTTTTGACACAGATTCCCAATTCGGGCATTCAGAACATATAGCACGTTGCTGTAAGCAAGTACATTCTTATTCACAGTTGCAAGTTACTATGTAGGAACAAGTTTGAATAGGACTTTCAACGATGCCCAGAACTGAGCTAAACTTGGTATGTCTCCAACTCCTAGAAATAACTTCATGCCGCATCTCCCTTACTTCCAGCTAGTAAGGATCACATAATTTCTAACAAAGTTTTGACACAGATTCCCAATTCGGGCATTCAGAACATATAGCACGTTGCTGTAAGCAAGCACATACTCATTCAAAGTTGCAAGTTATTATGTAGGAACAAGTTTGTATAGGTATTTCAAAGATGCCCAGAACTGAGCTAAACTTGGTATGTCTCAAACTCCTAGAAATAACTTCATGCCCCATCACCCTTACTTCCAGCTAGTAAGGATCACATAATTCCTAACAAAGTTTTGAGACAGAATCCGAATTCGGGTATTCAGAACATATAGCACGTTGCGGTAAGCAAGCACATTCTCAGTCAAAGTTGCAAGTTACTATGTAGGAACAAGTTTGTATAGGTATTTCAAAGATGCCCAGAACTGTGCTAAACTTGGTGTGTGTCCAACTCCTAGTAATAACTTCATGCCCTAACTCCCTTACTTCCAGCTAGTAAGGATCACAGAATTCCTAACAAAGTTTTGACACAGATTCCAAATTCGGGCATTCAGAACATATAGCACGTTGCTGTAAGCAAGCACATTCTCATTCAAAGTTGCAAGTTACTATGTAGGAACAAGTTTGTATAGGTATTTCAAAGATGCCCAGAACTGAGCTAAACTTTGTATGTCTCCAACTCCTAGAAATAACTTCATACCCCATCTCCCTTACTTCCAGCTAGTAAGGATCACATAATTCCTAACAAAGTTTTGACACAGATTCCCACTTCGGGCATTCAGAACATATAGCACGTTGCTGTAAGCAAGCACATTCTCATTCAAAGTTGCATGTTACTATGTAGGAACAAGTTTGTATAGGTATTTCAAAGATACCCAGAACTGAGCTAAACCGTGTATGTCTCCAGCTCCTAGAAATAACTTCATGCCCCAACTCCCTTACTTCCAGCTTGTAAGGATCACATAATTCCTAACAAATATTTGACACAGATGCCCAATTCGGGCATTCAGAACATATAGCACTTTGCTGTAAGCAAGCACATTCTCATTTAAAGTTGCAAGTTACTATGTAGGAACAAGTTTGTATAGGTATTTCAAAGATGCCCAGAACTGAGCTAAAGGTTGTATGTCTCCAACTCCTAGAAATAACTTCTTTCCCCATATCCCTTACTTCCAGCTAGTAAGGATCACATAATTCCTAACAAAGTTTTGACACAGATTCCCAATTCGGGCATTCAGAACATATAGCACGTTGCTGTAAGCAAGCACATTCTCAGTCAAAGTTGCAAGTTACTATGTAGGAACAAGTTTGTATAGGTATTTCAAAGATGCCCAGAACTGTACTAAACTTGTTATGTGTCCAACTCCTAGAAATACCTTCATGCCCAAACTCCCTTACTTCCAGCTAGTAAGGATCACATAATTCCTAACAAAGTTTTGACACAGATTCCCAATTCGGGCATTCAGAACATATAGCACGTTGCTATAAGCAAGCACATTCTCATTCACAGTTACAAGTTACTATGTAGGAACAAGTTTGAATAGGACTTTCAAAGATGCCCAGAACTGAGCTAAACTTGGTATGTCTCCAACTCCTAGAAATAACTTCATGCCGCATCTCCCTTACTTTCAGCTAGTAAGGATCACATAATTCCTAACAAAGTTTTGACACAGATTCCCAAGTCGAGCATTCAGAACATATAGCACGTTGCTGTAAGCAAGCACATTCTCATTCAAAGTTGCAAGTTACTATGTAGGAACAAGTTTGTATAGGTATTTCAAAGATGCCCAGAACTGAGCTAAACGTTGTATGTCTCCAACTCCTAGAAATAACTTGATGCCGCAACTCCCTTACTTCCAGCTAGTAAGGATCACATAATTTCTAACAAAGTTTTGACACAGATTCCCAATTCGGGCATTCAGAACATATAGCACGTTGCTGTAAGCAAGCACATTCTCATTCAAAGTTGCAAGTTACTATGTAGGAACAAGTTTATATAGGTATTTCAAAGATGCACAGAAGTGAGCTAAACGTTTTATGTCTCCAACTCCTAGAAATAACTTCATGCCGCATCTTACTTACTTGCAGCTAGTAAGGATCACATAATTCCTAACAAAGTTTTGACACAGATTACCAATTTGGGCATTCAGAACATATAGCACGTTGCTGTAAGCAAGCACATTCTCATTCAAAGTTGCAAGTTACTATGAAGGAACAAGTTTGTATAGGTATTTCAAAGATGCCCAGAACTGAGCTAAACGTTGTATGTCTCCAACTCCTAGAAATAACTTCATGCCCCATCTCCCTTACTTCCAGCTAGTCAGGATTACATAATTCCTAACAAAGTTTTGACACAGATTCCCAATTCGGGCATTCAGAACATATAGCAGTTTGCTGTAAGCAAGCACATTCTCATTCAGAGTTGCAAGTTACTATGTAGGAACAAGATTGTGTTGGTATTTCAAAGATGCCCAGAACTGAGCTAAACTTGGTATGTCTCCAACTCCTAGAAATAACTTAATGCCCCATCTCCCATACTTCCATCTAGTAAGGATCACATAATTCCTAACAAAGTTTTGACACAGATTCCCAATTCGGGCATTCAGAACATATAGCACGTTGCTGTAAGCAAGCACATTCTCATTCAAAGTTGCAAGTTACTATGTAGGAACAAGTTTGTATAGGTATTTCAAAGATGCCCAGAACTGAGCTAAACGTCGTATGTGTCCAACCTCTAGAAATAACTTCATGCCCCATCTCACTTACTTCCAGCTAGTAAGGATCACATAATTCCTAACAAAGTTTTGACACAGATTCCCAAGTCGGGCATTCAGAACATATAGCACGTTGCTGTAAGCAAGCACATTCTCATTCAAAGTTGCAAGTTACTATGTAGGAACAAGTTTGTATAGGTATTTCAAAGATGCCCAGAACTGAGCTAAACATTGTATGTCTCCAACTCCTAGAAATAACTTCATGCCGCATCTCCCTTACTTCCAGCTAGTAAGGATCACATAATTTCTAACAAAGTTTTGACACAGATTCCCAATTCGGGCATTCAGAACATATAGCACGTTGCTGTAAGCAAGCACATTCTCATTCAAAGTTGCAAGTTACTATGTAGGAACAAGTTTATATAGGTATTTCAAAGATGCACAGAACTGAGCTAAACGTTGTATGTCTCCAACTCCTAGAAATAACTTCAGGCCCCATCTCACTTACTTCCAGCTAGTAAGGATCACATAATTCCTAACAAAGTTTTGACACAGATTCCCAATTCGGGCATTCAGAACATATAGCACGTTGCTGTAAGCAAGCACATTCTCATTCAAAGTTGCAAGTTACTATGTAGGAACAAGTTTGTATAGGTATTTCAAAGATGCCCAGAACTGAGCTAAACGTTGTATGTCTCCAACTCCTAGAAATAACTTCATGCCCCATCTCCCTTACTTCCAGCTAGTAAGGATCACATAATTCCTAACAAAGTTTTGACACAGATTCCCAATTCGGGCATTCAGAACATATAGCAGGTTGCTGTAAGCAAGCACATTCTCATTCAGAGTTGCAAGTTACTATGTAGGAACAAGATTGTGTTGGTATTTCAAAGATGCCCAGAACTGAGCTAAACTTGGTATGTCTCCAACTCCTAGAAATAACTTAATGCCCCATCTCACTTACTTCCATCTAGTAAGGATCACATAATTCCTAACAAAGTTTTGACACAGATTCCCAATTCGGGCATTCAGAACATATAGCACGTTGCTGTAAGCAAGCACATTCTCATTCAAAGTTGCAAGTTACTATGTAGGAACAAGTTTGTATAGGTATTTCAAAGATGCCCAGAACTGAGCTAAACGTTGTATGTGTCCAATCTCTAGAAATAACTTCATGCCCCATCTCCCTTACTTCCAGCTAGTAAGGATCACATAATTCCTAACAAAGATTTGACACAGATACCCAATTCGGGCATTCAGAACATATAGCACGTTGCTGTAAGCAAGCACATTCTTATTCACAGTTGCAAGTTACAATGTAGGAAAAAGTTTGAATAGGACTTTCAACGATGCCCAGAACTGAGCTAAACTTGGTATGTCTCCAACTCCTAGAAATAACTTCATGCCGCATCTCCTTTACTTCCAGCTAGTAAGGATCACATAATTTCTAACAAAGTTTTGACACAGATTCCCAATTCGGGCATTCAGAACATATAGCACGTTGCTGTAAGCAAGCACATACTCATTCAAAGTTGCAAGTTATTATGTAGGAACAAGTTTGTATAGGTATTTCAAAGATGCCCAGAACTGAGCTAATCTTAGTATGTCTCCAACTCCTAGAAATAACTTCATGCCCCATCACCCTTACTTCCAGCTAGTAAGGATCACGTAATTCCTAACAAAGTTTTGACACAGATTCCGAATTCGGGTATTCAGAACATATAGCACGTTGCTGTAAGCAAGCACATTCTCAGTCAAAGTTGCAAGTTACTATGTAGGAACAAGTTTGTATAGGTATTTCAAAGATGCCCAGAACTGTGCTAAACTTGGTATGTGTCCAACTCCTAGAAATACCTTCATGCCCCAACTCCCTTACTTCCAGCTAGTAAGGATCACATAATTCCTAACAAAGTTTTGACACAGATTCCCAATTCGGGCATTCAGAACATATAGCACGTTGCTGTAAGCAAGCACATTCTCAGTCAAAGTTGCAAGTTACTATGTAGGAACAAGTTTGTATAGGTATTTCAAAGATGCCCAGAACTGAGCTAAACTTGGTATGTCTCCAACTCCTAGAAATATCTTCATGCCCCATCTCCCTTACTTCCATCTAGTAAGGATCACATAATTTCTAACAAAGTTTTGACACAGATTCCCAATTCGGGCATTCAGAACATATAGCACGGTGCTGTAAGCAAGCACATTCTCATTCAAAGTTGCAAGTTACTATGTAGGAACAAGTTTGTATAGGACTTTCAAAGATGCACAGAACTGAACTTAACGTTGTATGTCTCCAACTCCTAGAAATAACTTCATGCCCCATCTCCCTTAAATCCAGCTAGTAAGGATCACATAATTCCTAACAAAGTTTTGACACAGATTCCCACTTAGGGCATTCAGAACATATAGCACGTTGCTGTAAGCAAGCACATTCTCATTCAAAGTTGCAAGTTACTATGTAGGAACAAGTTTGTATAGGTATTTAAAAGATGCCCAGAAATGAGCTAAACGTTGTATGTCTCCAGCTCCAGGAAATAACTTCATGCCCCAACTCCCTTACTTCCAGCTTGTAAGGATCACATAATTCCTAACAAAGATTTGACACAGATTCCCATTTCTGGCATTCAGAACATATAGCACGTTGCTGTAAGCAAGCACATTCTCATTCAAAGTTGCAAGTTACTATGTAGGAACAAGTTTGTATAGGTATTTCAAAGATGCCCAGAACTGAGCTAAACTTGGTATGTCTCCAACTCCTAGAAATAACTTCATGCCCCATCTCCCTTACTTCCATCTGGTAAGGATAACATAATTCCTAACAAAGTTTTGACACAGATTCCCAATTCGGGCATTCAGAACATATAGCACAATGCTGTAAGCAAGCACATTCTCATTCAAAGTTGCAAGTTACTATGTAGGAACAAGTTTGTACAGGTATTTCAAAGATGCCCAGAACTGAGCTAAACTTGGTATGTCTCCAACTCCTAGAAATAACTTCATGCCCCATCTCCCTTACTTCCAGCTAGTAAGGATCACATAATTCCTAACAAAGTTTTGACACAGATTCCCAATTCGGGCATTCAGAACATATAGCACGTTGCTGTAAGCAAATACATTCTCATTCAAAATTGCAAGTTACTATGTAGGAACAAGTTTGTATAGGTATTTCAAAGATGCCCAGAACTGAGCTAAACTTGGTATGTCTCCAACTCCTAGAAATAACTTCATGCCCCATCTCCCTTACTTCCAGCTAGTAAGGATCACATAATTCCTAACAAAGTTTTGACACAGATTTCGAATTCGGTCATTCAGAACATATAGCACTTTGCTGTAAGCAAGCACATTCTCATTCACAGTTGCAAGTTACTATTTAGGAACAAGTTTGTATAGGTATTTCAAAGATGCCCAGAACTGAGCTAAACGTTGTATGTGTCCAACCTCTAGAAATAACTTCATGCCCCATCTCATTTACTTCCATGTAGTAAGGATCACATAATTCCTAACAAAGTTTTGAACACGGATTCCCAATTCGGGCATTCAGAACATATAGCACGTTGCTGTAAGCAAGCACATTCTCATTCAAAGATGCAAGTTACTATGTAGGAACAAGTTTGTATAGGTATTTCAAAGATGCCCAGAACTGAGCTAAACTTGGTATGTCTCCAACTCCTAGAAATAACTTCATGCCCCATCTCCCTTACTTCCAGCTAGTAAGGATCACACAATTCCTAACAAAGTTTTGACACAGATTCCCAATTCGGGCATTCAGAACATATAGCACGTTGCTGTAAGCAAGCACATTCTCATTCAAAGTTGCAAGTTACTATGTAGGAACAAGTTTGTATAGGTATTTCAAAGATGCCCAGAACTGAGCTAAAGGTTGTATGTCTCCAACTCCTGGAAATAACTTCATGCCCCATCTCCCTTACTTCCAGCTAGTAAGGATCACATAATTCCTAACAAAGTTTTGACACAGTTTCCCCATTCGGGCATTCAGAACATATAGCACGTTGTTGTAAGCAAGCACATTCTCATTCACAGTTGCAAGTTACTATGTAGGAACAAGTTTGTATAGGTATTTCAAAGATGCCCAGAATTGAGCTAAACTTGGTATGTCTCCAACTCCTAGAAATAACTTCATGCCCCATCTCCCTTACTTCCAGCTAGTAAGGATCACATAATTCCTAACAAAGTTTTGACACAGATTCCCAATTCGGGCATTCAGAACATATAGCACGTTGCTGTAAGCAAGCACATTCTCAATCAAAGTTGCAAGTTACTATGTAGGAACAAGTTTGTATAGGTATTTCAAAGATGCCCAGAACTGAGCTAAACTTGGTATGTCTCCAACTCCTAGAAATATCTTCATGCCCCATCTCCCTTACTTCCATCTAGTAAGGATCACATAATTTCTAACAAAGTTTTGACACAGATTCCCAATTCGGGCATTCAGAACATATAGCACGGTGCTGTAAGCAAGCACATTCTCATTCAAAGTTGCAAGTTACTATGTAGGAACAAGTTTGTATACGACTTTCAAAGATGCACAGAACTGAGCTAAACGTTGTATGTCTCCAACTCCTAGAAATAAATTCATGCCCCATCTCCCTTAGTTCCAGCTAGTAAAGATCACATAATTCCTAACAAAGTTTTGACACAGATTCCCAATTCGGGCATTCAGAACATATAGCACGTTGCTGTAAGCAAGCACATTCTCATTCAAAGTTGCAAGTTACTATGTAGGAACAAGTTTGTATAGGTATTTAAAGATGCCCAGAACTGAGCTAAAATGGTATGTCTCCAACTCCTAGAAATAACTTCATGCCCCATCTCCCTTACTTCCAGCTAGTAAGGATCACATAATTCCTAACAAAGTTTTGACACAGATTCCCAATTCGGGCATTTAGAACATATAGCACAATGCTGTAAGCAAGCACATTCTCATTCAAAGTTGCAAGTTACTATGTAGGAACAAGTTTGTATAGGTATTTCAAAGATGCCCAGAACTGAGCTAAACGTTGTGTGTGTCCAACCTCTAGAAATAACTTCATGCCCCATCTCCCTTACTTCCATCTAGTAAGGATCACATAATTCCTAACAAAGTTTTGAACACAGATTCCAATTCGGGCATTCAGAACATATATCACGTTGCTGTAAGCAAACACATTCTCATTCAAAGATGCAAGTTACTATGTAGGAACAAGTTTGAATAGGTATTTCAAAGATGCCCAGAACTGAGCTAAACTTGGTACGTCTCCAACTCCTTGAAATAACTTCATGCCCCATCTCCCTTACTTCTAGCTAGTAAGGATCACATAATTCCTAACAAAGTTTTGACACATATTCCCAATTCGGGCATTCAGAACATATAGCACGTTGCTGTAAGCAAGCACATTCTCATTCAAAGTTGCAAGTTACTATGTAGGAACAAGTTTGTATAGGTATTTCAAAGATGCCCAGAACTGAGCTAAACTTTGTATGTCTCCAACTCCTAGAAATAACTTCATACCCCATCTCCCTTACTTCCAGCTAGTAAGGATCACATAATTCCTAACAAAGTTTTGACACAGATTCCCACTTCGGGCATTCAGAACATATAGCACGTTGCTGTAAGCAAGCACATTCTCATTCAAAGTTGCATGTTACTATGTAGGAACAAGTTTGTATAGGTATTTCAAAGATACCCAGAACTGAGCTAAACCGTGTATGTCTCCAGCTCCTAGAAATAACTTCATGCCCCAACTCCCTTACTTCCAGCTTGTAAGGATCACATAATTCCTAACAAATATTTGACACAGATGCCCAATTCGGGCATTCAGAACATATAGCACTTTGCTGTAAGCAAGCACATTCTCATTTAAAGTTGCAAGTTACTATGTAGGAACAAGTTTGTATAGGTATTTCAAAGATGCCCAGAACTGAGCTAAAGGTTGTATGTCTCCAACTCCTAGAAATAACTTCTTTCCCCATATCCCTTACTTCCAGCTAGTAAGGATCACATAATTCCTAACAAAGTTTTGACACAGATTCCCAATTCGGGCATTCAGAACATATAGCACGTTGCTGTAAGCAAGCACATTCTCAGTCAAAGTTGCAAGTTACTATGTAGGAACAAGTTTGTATAGGTATTTCAAAGATGCCCAGAACTGTACTAAACTTGTTATGTGTCCAACTCCTAGAAATACCTTCATGCCCAAACTCCCTTACTTCCAGTTAGTAAGGATCACATAATTCCTAACAAAGTTTTGACACAGATTCCCAATTCGGGCATTCAGAACATATAGCACGTTGCTATAAGCAAGCACATTCTCATTCACAGTTACAAGTTACTATGTAGGAACAAGTTTGAATAGGACTTTCAAAGATGCCCAGAACTGAGCTAAACTTGGTATGTCTCCAACTCCTAGAAATAACTTCATGCCGCATCTCCCTTACTTCCAGCTAGTAAGGATCACATAATTCCTAACAAAGTTTTGACACAGATTCCCAAGTCGAGCATTCAGAACATATAGCACGTTGCTGTAAGCAAGCACATTCTCATTCAAAGTTGCAAGTTACTATGTAGGAACAAGTTTGTATAGGTATTTCAAAGATGCCCAGAACTGAGCTAAACGTTGTATGTCTCCAACTCCTAGAAATAACTTCATGCCGCAACTCCCTTACTTCCAGCTAGTAAGGATCACATAATTTCTAACAAAGTTTTGACACAGATTCCCAATTCGGGCATTCAGAACATATAGCACGTTGCTGTAAGCAAGCACATTCTCATTCAAAGTTGCAAGTTACTATGTAGGAACAAGTTTATATAGGTATTTCAAAGATGCACAGAACTGAGCTAAACGTTTTATGTCTCCAACTCCTAGAAATAACTTCATGCCGCATCTCACTTACTTGCAGCTAGTAAGGATCACATAATTCCTAACAAAGTTTTGACACAGACTACCAATTCGGGCATTCAGAACATATAGCACGTTGCTGTAAGCAAGCACATTCTCATTCAAAGTTGCAAGTTACTATGAAGGAACAAGTTTGTATAGGTATTTCAAAGATGCCCAGAACTGAGCTAAACGTTGTATGTCTCCAACTCCTAGAAATAACTTCATGCCCCATCTCCCTTACTTCCAGCTAGTCAGGATTACATAATTCCTAACAAAGTTTTGACACAGATTCCCAATTCGGGCATTCAGAACATATAGCAGTTTGCTGTAAGCAAGCACATTCTCATTCAGAGTTGCAAGTTACTATGTAGGAACAAGATTGTGTTGGTATTTCAAAGATGCCCAGAACTGAGCTAAACTTGGTATGTCTCCAACTCCTAGAAATAACTTAATGCCCCATCTCCCATACTTCCATCTAGTAAGGATCACATAATTCCTAACAAAGTTTTGACACAGATTCCCAATTCGGGCATTCAGAACATATAGCACGTTGCTGTAAGCAAGCACATTCTCATTCAAAGTTGCAAGTTACTATGTAGGAACAAGTTTGTATAGGTATTTCAAAGATGCCCAGAACTGAGCTAAACGTCGTATGTGTCCAACCTCTAGAAATAACTTCATGCCCCATCTCACTTACTTCCAGCTAGTAAGGATCACATAATTCCTAACAAAGTTTTGACACAGATTCCCAAGTCGGGCATTCAGAACATATAGCACGTTGCTGTAAGCAAGCACATTCTCATTCAAAGTTGCAAGTTACTATGTAGGAACAAGTTTGTATAGGTATTTCAAAGATGCCCAGAACTGAGCTAAACATTGTATGTCTCCAACTCCTAGAAATAACTTCATGCCGCATCTCCCTTACTTCCAGCTAGTAAGGATCACATAATTTCTAACAAAGTTTTGACACAGATTCCCAATTCGGGCATTCAGAACATATAGCACGTTGCTGTAAGCAAGCACATTCTCATTCAAAGTTGCAAGTTACTATGTAGGAACAAGTTTATATAGGTATTTCAAAGATGCACAGAACTGAGCTAAACGTTGTATGTCTCCAACTCCTAGAAATAACTTCAGGCCCCATCTCACTTACTTCCAGCTAGTAAGGATCACATAATTCCTAACAAAGTTTTGACACAGATTCCCAATTCGGGCATTCAGAACATATAGCACGTTGCTGTAAGCAAGCACATTCTCATTCAAAGTTGCAAGTTACTATGTAGGAACAAGTTTGTATAGGTATTTCAAAGATGCCCAGAACTGAGCTAAACGTTGTATGTCTCCAACTCCTAGAAATAACTTCATGCCCCATCTCCCTTACTTCCAGCTAGTAAGGATCACATAATTCCTAACAAAGTTTTGACACAGATTCCCAATTCGGGCATTCAGAACATATAGCAGGTTGCTGTAAGCAAGCACATTCTCATTCAGAGTTGCAAGTTACTATGTAGGAACAAGATTGTGTTGGTATTTCAAAGATGCCCAGAACTGAGCTAAACTTGGTATGTCTCCAACTCCTAGAAATAACTTAATGCCCCATCTCACTTACTTCCATCTAGTAAGGATCACATAATTCCTAACAAAGTTTTGACACAGATTCCCAATTCGGGCATTCAGAACATATAGCACGTTGCTGTAAGCAAGCACATTCTCATTCAAAGTTGCAAGTTACTATGTAGGAACAAGTTTGTATAGGTATTTCAAAGATGCCCAGAACTGAGCTAAACGTTGTATGTGTCCAATCTCTAGAAATAACTTCATGCCCCATCTCCATTACTTCCAGCTAGTAAGGATCACATAATTCCTAACAAAGATTTGACACAGATACCCAATTCGGGCATTCAGAACATATAGCACGTTGCTGTAAGCAAGCACATTCTTATTCACAGTTGCAAGTTACAATGTAGGAAAAAGTTTGAATAGGACTTTCAACGATGCCCAGAACTGAGCTAAACTTGGTATGTCTCCAACTCCTAGAAATAACTTCATGCCGCATCTCCCTTACTTCCAGCTAGTAAGGATCACATAATTTCTAACAAAGTTTTGACACAGATTCCCAATTCGGGCATTCAGAACATATAGCACGTTGCTGTAAGCAAGCACATACTCATTCAAAGTTGCAAGTTATTATGTAGGAACAAGTTTGTATAGGTATTTCAAAGATGCCCAGAACTGAGCTAATCTTAGTATGTCTCCAACTCCTAGAAATAACTTCATGCCCCATCACCCTTACTTCCAGCTAGTAAGGATCACGTAATTCCTAACAAAGTTTTGACACAGATTCCGAATTCGGGTATTCAGAACATATAGCACGTTGCTGTAAGCAAGCACATTCTCAGTCAAAGTTGCAAGTTACTATGTAGGAACAAGTTTGTATAGGTATTTCAAAGATGCCCAGAACTGTGCTAAACTTGGTATGTGTCCAACTCCTAGAAATACCTTCATGCCCCAACTCCCTTACTTCCAGCTAGTAAGGATCACATAATTCCTAACAAAGTTTTGACACAGATTCCCAATTCGGGCATTCAGAACATATAGCACGTTGCTGTAAGCAAGCACATTCTCAGTCAAAGTTGCAAGTTACTATGTAGGAACAAGTTTGTATAGGTATTTCAAAGATGCCCAGAACTGAGCTAAACTTGGTATGTCTCCAACTCCTAGAAATATCTTCATGCCCCATCTCCCTTACTTCCATCTAGTAAGGATCACATAATTTCTAACAAAGTTTTGACACAGATTCCCAATTCGGGCATTCAGAACATATAGCACGGTGCTGTAAGCAAGCACATTCTCATTCAAAGTTGCAAGTTACTATGTAGGAACAAGTTTGTATAGGACTTTCAAAGATGCACAGAACTGAACTAAACGTTGTATGTCTCCAACTCCTAGAAATAACTTCATGCCCCATCTCCCTTACTTCCAGCTAGTAAAGATCACATAATTCCTAACAAAGTTTTGACACAGATTCCCAATTCGGGCATTCAGAACATATAGCAGGTTGCTGTAAGCAAGCACATTCTCATTCAAAGTTGCAAGTTACTATGTAGGAACAAGTTTGTATAGGTATTTAAAGATGCCCAGAACTGAGCTAAAATGGAATGTCTCCAACTCCTAGAAATAACTTCATGCCCCATCTCCCTTACTTCCAGCTAGTAAGGATCACATAATTCCTAACAAAGTTTTGACACAGATTCCCAATTCGGGCATTCAGAACATATAGCACAATGCTGTAAGCAAGCACATTCTCATTCAAAGTTGCAAGTTACTATGTAGGAACAAGTTTGTATAGGTATTTCAAAGATGCCCAGAACTGAGCTAAACGTTGTATGTGTCCAACCTCTAGAAATAACTTCATGCCCCATCTCCCTTACTTCCATCTAGTAAGGATCTCATAATTCCTAACAAAGTTTTGAACACAGATTCCAATTCGGGCATTCAGAACATATAGCACGTTGCTGTAAGCAAGCACATTCTCATTCAAAGATGCAAGTTACTATGTAGGAACAAGTTTGTATAGGTATTTCAAAGATGCCCAGAACTGAGCTAAACTTGGTACGTCTCCAACTCCTAGAAATAACTTCATGCCCCATCTCCCTTACTTCCAGCTAGTAAGGATCACATAATTCCTAACAAAGTTTTGACACATATTCCCAATTCGGGCATTCAGAACATATAGCACGTTGCTGTAAGCAAGCACATTCTCATTCAAAGTTGCAAGTTACTATGTAGGAACAAGTTTGTATAGGTATTTCAAAGATGCCCAGAACTGAGCTAAACTTGGTATGTCTCCAACTCCTAGAAATAACTTCATGCCCCATCTCCCTTAAATCCAGCTAGTAAGGATCACATAATTCCTAACAAAGTTTTGACACAGATTCCCACTTAGGGCATTCAGAACATATAGCACGTTGCTGTAAGCAAGCACATTCTCATTCAAAGTTGCAAGTTACTATGTAGGAACAAGTTTGTATAGGTATTTAAAAGATGCCCAGAAATGAGCTAAACGTTGTATGTCTCCAGCTCCAGGAAATAACTTCATGCCCCAACTCCCTTACTTCCAGCTTGTAAGGATCACATAATTCCTAACAAAGATTTGACACAGATTCCCATTTCTGGCATTCAGAACATATAGCACGTTGCTGTAAGCAAGCACATTCTCATTCAAAGTTGCAAGTTACTATGTAGGAACAAGTTTGTATAGGTATTTCAAAGATGCCCAGAACTGAGCTAAACTTGGTATGTCTCCAACTCCTAGAAATAACTTCATGCCCCATCTCCCTTACTTCCATCTGGTAAGGATCACATAATTCCTAACAAAGTTTTGACACAGATTCCCAATTCGGGCATTCAGAACATATAGCACAATGCTGTAAGCAAGCACATTCTCATTCAAAGTTGCAAGTTACTATGTAGGAACAAGTTTGTACAGGTATTTCAAAGATGCCCAGAACTGAGCTAAACTTGGTATGTCTCCAACTCCTAGAAATAACTTCATGCCCCATCTCCCTTACTTCCAGCTAGTAAGGATCACATAATTCCTAACAAAGTTTTGACACAGATTCCCAATTCGGGCATTCAGAACATATAGCACGTTGCTGTAAGCAAATACATTCTCATTCAAAATTGCAAGTTACTATGTAGGAACAAGTTTGTATAGGTATTTCAAAGATGCCCAGAACTGAGCTAAACTTGGTATGTCTCCAACTCCTAGAAATAACTTCATGCCCCATCTCCCTTACTTCCAGCTAGTAAGGATCACATAATTCCTAACAAAGTTTTGACACAGATTTCGAATTCGGTCATTCAGAACATATAGCACTTTGCTGTAAGCAAGCACATTCTCATTCACAGTTGCAAGTTACTATTTAGGAACAAGTTTGTATAGGTATTTCAAAGATGCCCAGAACTGAGCTAAACGTTGTATGTGTCCAACCTCTAGAAATAACTTCATGCCCCATCTCATTTACTTCCATGTAGTAAGGATCACATAATTCCTAACAAAGTTTTGAACACGGATTCCCAATTCGGGCATTCAGAACATATAGCACGTTGCTGTAAGCAAGCACATTCTCATTCAAAGATGCAAGTTACTATGTAGGAACAAGTTTGTATAGGTATTTCAAAGATGCCCAGAACTGAGCTAAACTTGGTATGTCTCCAACTCCTAGAAATAACTTCATGCCCCATCTCCCTTACTTCCAGCTAGTAAGGATCACACAATTCCTAACAAAGTTTTGACACAGATTCCCAATTCGGGCATTCAGAACATATAGCACGTTGCTGTAAGCAAGCACATTCTCATTCAAAGTTGCAAGTTACTATGTAGGAACAAGTTTGTATAGGTATTTCAAAGATGCCCAGAACTGAGCTAAAGGTTGTATGTCTCCAACTCCTGGAAATAACTTCATGCCCCATCTCCCTTACTTCCAGCTAGTAAGGATCACATAATTCCTAACAAAGTTTTGACACAGTTTCCCCATTCGGGCATTCAGAACATATAGCACGTTGTTGTAAGCAAGCACATTCTCATTCACAGTTGCAAGTTACTATGTAGGAACAAGTTTGTATAGGTATTTCAAAGATGCCCAGAATTGAGCTAAACTTGGTATGTCTCCAACTCCTAGAAATAACTTCATGCCCCATCTCCCTTACTTCCAGCTAGTAAGGATCACATAATTCCTAACAAAGTTTTGACACAGATTCCCAATTCGGGCATTCAGAACATATAGCACGTTGCTGTAAGCAAGCACATTCTCAATCAAAGTTGCAAGTTACTATGTAGGAACAAGTTTGTATAGGTATTTCAAAGATGCCCAGAACTGAGCTAAACTTGGTATGTGTCCAACTACTAGAAATACCTTCATGCCCCATCACCCTTAATTCCAGCTAGTAAGGATCACATAATTCCTAACAAAGTTTTGACACAGATTCCCAATTCGGGCATTCAGAACATATAGCACGTTGCTGTAAGCAAGCACATTCTCATTCAAAGTTGCAAGTTACTATGTAGGAACAAGTTTGTATAGGTATTTCAAAGATGCCCAGAACTGAGCTAATCTTAGTATGTCTCCAACTCCTAGAAATAACTTCATGCCCCATCACCCTTACTTCCAGCTAGTAAGGATCACATAATTCCTAACAAAGTTTTGACACAGATTCCGAATTCGGGTATTCAGAACATATAGCACGTTGCTGTAAGCAAGCACATTCTCAGTCAAAGTTGCAAGTTACTATGTAGGAACAAGTTTGTATAGGTATTTCAAAGATGCCCAGAACTGTGCTAAACTTGGTATGTGTCCAACTCCTAGAAATACCTTCATGCCCCAACTCCCTTACTTCCAGCTAGTAAGGATCACATAATTCATAACAAAGTTTTGACACAGATTCCCAATTCGGGCATTCAGAACATATAGCACGTTGCTGTAAGCAAGCACATTCTCATTCAAAGTTGCAAGTTACTATGTAGGAACAAGTTTGTATAGGTATTTCAAAGATGCCCAGAAGTGCGCTAAACTTGGTATCTCTCCAACTCCTAGCAATATCTTCATGCCCCATCTCCCTTACTTCCATCTAGTAAGGATCACATAATTTCTAACAAAGTTTTGACACAGATTCCCAATTCTTGCATTCAGAACATATAGCACGGTGCTGTAAGCAAGCACATTCTCATTCAAAGTTGCAAGTTCCTATGTAGGAACAAGTTTGTATAGGACTTTCAAAGATGCACAGAACTGAACTAAACGTTGTATGTCTCCAACTCCTAGAAATAACTTCATGCCCCATCTCCCTTACTTCCAGCTAGTAAGGATCACATAATTCCTAACAAAGTTTTGACACAGATTCCCAAGTCGGGCATTCAGAACATATAGCACGTTGCTGTAAGCAAGCACATTCTCATTCAAAGTTGCAAGTTACTATGTAGGAACAAGTTTGTATAGGTATTTCAAAGATGCCCAGAACTGAGCTAAACGTTGTATGTCTCCAACTCCTAGAAATAACTTCATGCCCCATCTCCCTTACTTCCAGCTAGTCAGGATTACATAATTCCTAACAAAGTTTTGACACAGATTCCCAATTCGGGCATTCAGAACATATAGCAGTTTGCTGTAAGCAAGCACATTCTCATTCAGAGTTGCAAGTTACTATGTAGGAACAAGATTGTGTTGGTATTTCAAAGATGCCCAGAACTGAGCTAAACTTGGTATGTCTCCAACTCCTAGAAATAACTTAATGCCCCATCTCCCATACTTCCATCTAGTAAGGATCACATAATTCCTAACAAAGTTTTGACACAGATTCCCAATTCGGGCATTCAGAACATATAGCACGTTGCTGTAAGCAAGCACATTCTCATTCAAAGTTGCAAGTTACTATGTAGGAACAAGTTTGTATAGGTATTTCAAAGATGCCCAGAACTGAGCTAAACGTCGTATGTGTCCAACCTCTAGAAATAACTTCATGCCCCATCTCACTTACTTCCAGCTAGTAAGGATCACATAATTCCTAACAAAGTTTTGACACAGATTCCCAAGTCGGGCATTCAGAACATATAGCACGTTGCTGTAAGCAAGCACATTCTCATTCAAAGTTGCAAGTTACTATGTAGGAACAAGTTTGTATAGGTATTTCAAAGATGCCCAGAACTGAGCTAAACATTGTATGTCTCCAACTCCTAGAAATAACTTCATGCCGCATCTCCCTTACTTCCAGCTAGTAAGGATCACATAATTTCTAACAAAGTTTTGACACAGATTCCCAATTCGGGCATTCAGAACATATAGCACGTTGCTGTAAGCAAGCACATTCTCATTCAAAGTTGCAAGTTACTATGTAGGAACAAGTTTGTATAGGTATTTCAAAGATGCCCAGAACTGAGCTAAACTTGGTATGTCTCCAACTCCTAGAAATAACTTCATGCCCCATCTCCCTTAAATCCAGCTAGTAAGGATCACATAATTCCTAACAAAGTTTTGACACAGATTCCCACTTAGGGCATTCAGAACATATAGCACGTTGCTGTAAGCAAGCACATTCTCATTCAAAGTTGCAAGTTACTATGTAGGAACAAGTTTGTATAGGTATTTAAAAGATGCCCAGAAATGAGCTAAACGTTGTATGTCTCCAGCTCCAGGAAATAACTTCATGCCCCAACTCCCTTACTTCCAGCTTGTAAGGATCACATAATTCCTAACAAAGATTTGACACAGATTCCCATTTCGGGCATTCAGAACATATAGCACGTTGCTGTAAGCAAGCACATTCTCATTCAGAGTTGCAAGTTACTATGTAGGAACAAGTTTGTATAGGTATTTCAAAGATGCCCAGAACTGAGCTAAACTTGGTATGTCTCCAACTCCTAGAAATAACTTCATGCCCCATCTCCCTTACTTCCATCTGGTAAGGATCACATAATTCCTAACAAAGTTTTGACACAGATTCCCAATTCGGGCATTCAGAACATATAGCACGTTGCTGTAAGCAAATACATTCTCATTCAAAATTGCAAGTTACTATGTAGGAACAAGTTTGTATAGGTATTTCAAAGATGCCCAGAACTGAGCTAAACTTGGTATGTCTCCAACTCCTAGAAATAACTTCATGCCCCATCTCCCTTACTTCCAGCTAGTAAGGATTACATAATTCCTAACAAAGTTTTGACACAGATTTCGAATTCGGTCATTCAGAACATATAGCACTTTGCTGTAAGCAAGCACATTCTCATTCACAGTTGCAAGTTACTATTTAGGAACAAGTTTGTATAGGTATTTCAAAGATGCCCAGAACTGAGCTAAACGTTGTATGTGTCCAACCTCTAGAAATAACTTCATGCCCCATCTCATTTACTTCCATGTAGTAAGGATCACATAATTCCTAACAAAGTTTTGAACACGGATTCCCAATTCGGGCATTCAGAACATATAGCACGTTGCTGTAAGCAAGCACATTCTCATTCAAAGATGCAAGTTACTATGTAGGAACAAGTTTGTATAGGTATTTCAAAGATGCCCAGAACTGAGCTAAACTTGGTATGTCTCCAACTCCTAGAAATAACTTCATGCCCCATCTCCCTTACTTCCAGCTAGTAAGGATCACACAATTCCTAACAAAGTTTTGACACAGATTCCCAATTCGGGCATTCAGAACATATAGCACGTTGCTGTAAGCAAGCACATTCTCATTCAAAGTTGCAAGTTACTATGTAGGAACAAGTTTGTATAGGTATTTCAAAGATGCCCAGAACTGAGCTAAAGGTTGTATGTCTCCAACTCCTGGAAATAACTTCATGCCCCATCTCCCTTACTTCCAGCTAGTAAGGATCACATAATTCCTAACAAAGTTTTGACACAGTTTCCCCATTCGGGCATTCAGAACATATAGCACGTTGTTGTAAGCAAGCACATTCTCATTCACAGTTGCAAGTTACTATGTAGGAACAAGTTTGTATAGGTATTTCAAAGATGCCCAGAATTGAGCTAAACTTGGTATGTCTCCAACTCCTAGAAATAACTTCATGCCCCATCTCCCTTACTTCCAGCTAGTAAGGATCACATAATTCCTAACAAAGTTTTGACACAGATTCCCAATTCGGGCATTCAGAACATATAGCACGTTGCTGTAAGCAAGCACATTCTCAATCAAAGTTGCAAGTTACTATGTAGGAACAAGTTTGTATAGGTATTTCAAAGATGCCCAGAACTGAGCTAAACTTGGTATGTGTCCAACTACTAGAAATACCTTCATGCCCCATCACCCTTAATTCCAGCTAGTAAGGATCACATAATTCCTAACAAAGTTTTGACACAGATTCCCAATTCGGGCATTCAGAACATATAGCACGTTGCTGTAAGCAAGCACATTCTCATTCAAAGTTGCAAGTTACTATGTAGGAACAAGTTTGTATAGGTATTTCAAAGATGCCCAGAACTGAGCTAATCTTAGTATGTCTCCAACTCCTAGAAATAACTTCATGCCCCATCACCCTTACTTCCAGCTAGTAAGGATCACATAATTCCTAACAAAGTTTTGACACAGAATCCGAATTCGGGTATTCAGAACATATAGCACGTTGCTGTAAGCAAGCACATTCTCAGTCAAAGTTGCAAGTTACTATGTAGGAACAAGTTTGTATAGGTATTTCAAAGATGCCCAGAACTGTGCTAAACTTGGTATGTGTCCAACTCCTAGAAATACCTTCATGCCCCAACTCCCTTACTTCCAGCTAGTAAGGATCACATAATTCATAACAAAGTTTTGACACAGATTCCCAATTCGGGCATTCAGAACATATAGCACGTTGCTGTAAGCAAGCACATTCTCAGTCAAAGTTGCAAGTTACTATGTAGGAACAAGTTTGTATAGGTATTTCAAAGATGCCCAGAAGTGAGCTAAACTTGGTATCTCTCCAACTCCTAGCAATATCTTCATGCCCCATCTCCCTTACTTCCATCTAGTAAGGATCACATAATTTCTAACAAAGTTTTGACACAGATTCCCAATTCGGGCATTCAGAACATATAGCACGGTGCTGTAAGCAAGCACATTCTCATTCAAAGTTGCAAGTTCCTATGTAGGAACAAGTTTGTATAGGACTTTCAAAGATGCACAGAACTGAACTAAACGTTGTATGTCTCCAACTCCTAGAAATAACTTCATGCCCCATCTCCCTTACTTCCAGCTAGTAAAGATCACATAATTCCTATCAAAGTTTTGACACAGATTCCCAATTCGGGCATTCAGAACATATAGCAGGTTGCTGTAAGCAAGCACATTCTCATTCAAAGTTGCAAGTTACTATGTAGGAACAAGTTTGTATAGGTATTTAAAGATGCCCAGAACTGAGCTAAAATGGTATGTCTCCAACTCCTAGAAATAACTTCATGCCCCATCTCCCTTACTTCCAGCTAGTAAGGATCACATAATTCCTAACAAAGTTTTGACACAGATTCCCAATTCGGGCATTAAGAACATATAGCACAATGCTGTAAGCAAGCACATTCTCATTCAAAGTTGCAAGTTACTATGTAGGAACAAGTTTGTATAGGTATTTCAAAGATGCCCAGAACTGAGCTAAACGTTGTATGTGTCCAACCTCTAGAAATATCTTCATGCCCCATCTCCCTTACTTCCATCTAGTAAGGATCACATAATTCCTAACAAAGTTTTGAACACAGATTCCAATTCGGGCATTCAGAACATATAGCACGTTGGAATAAGCAAGCACATTCTCATTCAAAGATGCAAGTTACTATGTAGGAACAAGTTTGTATAGGTATTTCAAAGATGCCCAGAACTGAGCTAAACTTGGTACGTCTCCAACTCCTAGAAATAACTTCATGCCCCATCTCCCTTACTTCTAGCTAGTAAGGATCACATAATTCCTAACAAAGTTTTGACACATATTCCCAATTCGGGCATTCAGAACATATAGCACGTTGCTGTAAGCAAGCACATTCTCATTCAAAGTTGCAAGTTACTATGTAGGAACAAGTTTGTATAGGTATTTCAAAGATGCCCAGAACTGAGCTAAACTTGGTACGTCTCCAACTCCTAGAAATAACTTCATGCCCCATCTCCCTTACTTCTAGCTAGTAAGGATCACATAATTCCTAACAAAGTTTTGACACAGATTCCCACTTCGGGCATTCAGAACATATAGCACGTTGCTGTAAGCAAGCACATTCTCATTCAAAGTTGCAAGTTACTATGTAGGAACAAGTTTGTATAGGTATTTCAAAGATGCCCAGAAATGAGCTAAACGTTGTATGTCTCCAGCTCCAGGAAATAACTTCATGCCCCAACTCCCTTACTTCCAGCTTGTAAGGATCACATAATTCCTAACAAAGATTTGACACAGATTCCCAATTCGGGCATTCAGAACATATAGCACGTTGCTGTAAGCAAGCACATTCTCATTCAAAGTTGCAAGTTACTATGTAGGAACAAGTTTGTATAGGTATTTCAAAGATGCCCAGAACTGAGCTAAACTTGGTATGTCTCCAACTCCTAGAAATAACTTCATGCCCCATCTCCCTTACTTCCATCTGGTAAGGATCACATAATTCCTAACAAAGTTTTGACACAGATTCCCAATTCGGGCATTCAGAACATATAGCACAATGCTGTAAGCAAGCACATTCTCATTCAAAGTTGCAAGTTACTATGTAGGAACAAGTTTGTACAGGTATTTCAAAGATGCCCAGAACTGAGCTAAACTTGGTATGTCTCCAACTCCTAGAAATAACTTCATGCCCCATCTCCCTTACTTCCAGCTAGTAAGGATCACATAATTCCTAACAAAGTTTTGACACAGATTCTGAATTCGGTCATTCAGAACATATAGCACTTTGCTGTAAGCAAGCACATTCTCATTCACAGTTGCAAGTTACTATTTAGGAACAAGTTTGTATAGGTAGTTCAAAGATGCCCAGAACTGAGCTAAACGTTGTATGTGTCCAACCTCTAGAAATAACTTCATGCCCCATCTCATTTACTTCCATGTAGTAAGGATCACATAATTCCTAACAAAGTTTTGAACACGGATTCCCAATTCGGGCATTCAGAACATATAGCACGTTGCTGTAAGCAAGCACATTCTCATTCAAAGATGCAAGTTACTATGTAGGAACAAGTTTGTATAGGTATTTCAAAGATGCCCAGAACTGAGCTAAACTTGGTATGTCTCCAACTCCTGGAAATAACTTCATGCCCCATCTCCCTTACTTCCAGCTAGTAAGGATCACATAATTCCTAACAAAGTTTTGACACAGATTCCCAATTCGGGCATTCAGAACATATTGCACGTTGCTGTAAGCAAGCACATTCTCATTCAAAGTTGCAAGTTACTATGTAGGAACAAGTTTGTATAGGTATTTCAAAGATGCCCAGAACTGAGCTAAAGGTTGTATGTCTCCAACTCCTGGAAATAACTTCATGCCCCATCTCCCTTACTTCCAGCTAGTAAGGATCACATAATTCCTAACAAAGTTTTGACACAGATTCCCCATTCGGGCATTCAGAACATATAGCACGTTGTTGTATGCAAGCACATTTTCATTCACAGTTGCAAGTTACTATGTAGGAACAAGTTTGTATAGGTATTTCAAAGATGCCCAGAATTGAGCTAAACTTGGTATGTCTCCAACTCCTAGAAATAACTTCATGCCCCATCTCCCTTACTTCCAGCTAGTAAGGATCACATAATTCCTAACAAAGTTTTGACACAGATTCCCAATTCGGGCATTCAGAACATATAGCACGTTGCTGTAAGCAAGCACATTCTCAATCAAAGTTGCAAGTTACTATGTAGGAACAAGTTTGTATAGGTATTTCAAAGATGCCCAGAACTGAGCTAAACTTGGTATGTGTCCAACTCCTAGAAATACCTTCATGCCCCATCACCCTTAATTCCAGTTGGTAAGGATCACATAATTCCTAACAAAGTTTTGACACAGATTCCCAATTCGGGCATTCAGAACATATAGCACGTTGCTGTAAGCAAGCACATTCTCATTCAAAGTTGCAAGTTACTATGTAGGAACAAGTTTGTATAGGTATTTCAAAGATGCCCAGAACTGAGCTAAACGTTGTATGTCTCCAACTCCTAGAAATAACTTCATGCCCCATCTCCCTTACTTCCAGCTAGTAAGGATCACATAATTTCTTACAAAGTTTTGACACAGATTCCCAATTCGGGCATTCAGAACATATAGCACGTTGCTGTAAGCAAGCACATTCTCATTCAAAGTTGCAAGTTACTATGTAGGAACAAGTTTGTATAGGTATTTCAAAGATGCCCAGAACTGAGCTAAAGGTTGTATGTCTCCAACTCCTAGAAATAACTTCATGCCCCAACCCCCTTACTTCCAGCTAGTAAGGATCACATAATTCCTAACAAAGTTTTGACACAGATTCCCCATTCGGGCATTCAGAACATATAGCACGTTGTTGTAAGCAAGCACATTCTCATTCACAGTTGCAAGTTACTATGTAGGAACAAGTTTGTATAGGTATTTCAAAGATGCCCAGAATTGAGCTAAACTTGGTATGTCTCCAACTCCTAGAAATAACTTCATGCCCCATCTCCCTTACTTCCATCTAGTAAGGATCACATAATTCCTAACAAAGTTTTTACACAGATTCTCAATTCGGGCATTCAGAACATATAGCACGTTGCTGTAAGCAAGCACATTCTCAATCAAAGTTGCAAGTTACTATGTAGGAACAAGTTTGTATAGGTATTTCAAAGATGCCCAGAACTGAGCTAAACTTGGTATGTGTCCAACTCCTAGAAATACCTTCATGCCCCATCACCCTTAATTCCAGCTAGTAAGGATCACATAATTCCTAACAAAGTTTTGACACAGATTCCCAATTCGGGCATTCAGAACATATAGCACGTTGCTGTAAGCAAGCACATTCTCATTCAAAGTTACAAGTTACTATGTAGGAACAAGTTTGTATAGGTATTTCTAAGATGCCCAGAACTGAGCTAAACGTTGTATGTCTCCAGCTCCTAGAAATAACTTCATGCCCCAACTCCCGTACTTCCAGCTTGTAAGGATCACATAATTCCTAACAAAGATTTGACACAGATTCCCAATTCGGGCATTCAGAACATATAGCACATTGCTGTAAGCAAGCACATTCTCATTCAAAGTTGCAAGTTACTATGTAGGAACAAGTTTGTATAGGTATTTCAAAGATGCCCAGAACTGAGCTATACGTTGCATGTCTCCAACTCCTAGAAATAATTTCATGCCCCATCTCACTTACTTCCATCTAGTAAGGATCACATAATTCCTAACAAAGTTTTGACACAGATTCCCAATTCGGGCATTCAGAACATATAGCACAATGCTGTAAGCAAGCACATTCTCATTCAAAGTTGCAAGTTACTATGTAGGAACAAGTTTGTATAGGTATTTCAAAGATGCCCAGAACTGAGATAAACGTTGTATGTCTCCAAACTCTAGAAATAACTTCATGCCCGATCTCCATTACTTCCATCTAGTAAGGATCACATAATTCCTAACAAAGTTTTGACACAGATTCCCAATTCGGGCATTCAGAACATATAGCACGTTGCTGTTAGCAAACACATTCTCATTCAAAGTTGCAAGTTACTATGTAGGAACAAGTTTGTATAGGTATTTCAAAGATGCCCAGAACTGAGCTAAACTTGATATGTCTCCAACTCCTAGAAGTATCTTCATGCCCCATCTCACTTTCTTCCAGCTAGTAAGGATCACATAATTCCTAACAAAGTTTTGAATACAAATTCCCAATTCGGGCATTCAGAACATATAGCACGTTGCTGTAAGCAAGCACATTCTCATTCAAAGATGCAAGTTACTATGTAGGAACAAGTTTGTATAGGTATTTCAAAGATGCCCAGAACTGAGCTTAACGTTGTATGTCTCCAACTCCCAGAAATAACTTCATGCCCCATCTCCCTTACTTCTATCTAGTAAGGATCACATAATTTCTAACAAAGTTTTGACACAGATTCCCAATTCGGGCATTCAGAACATATAGCACGTTGCTGTAAGCAAGCACATTCTCATTCAAAGTTGCAAGTTACTATGTAGGAACAAGTTTGTATAGGTATTTCAAAGATGCCCAGAACTGAGCTAAACGTTGTATGTCTCCAACTCCTAGAAATAACTTCATGCCCCATCTCCCTTACTTCCAGCTAGTAAGGATCACATAATTCCTAACAAAGTTTTGAACACAGATTCCCAATTCGGGCATTCAAAACATATAGCACGTTGCTGTAAGCAAGCACATTCTCATTCAAAGATGCAAGTTACTATGTAGGAACAAGTTTGTATATGTATTTCAAAGATGCCCAGAACTGAGCTAAACTTGGTATGTCTCCAACTCCTAGAAATAACTTCAAGCCCCATCTCCCTTACTTCCAGCTAGTAAGGATCACATATTTCCTAACAAAGTTTGGACACAGATTCCCAATTCGGGCATTCAGAACATATAGCACGTTGCTGTAAGCAAGCACATTCTCATTCAACGTTGCAAGTTACTATGTAGGAACAAGTTTGTATAGGTATTTCAAAGATGCCCAGAACTGAGCTAAACTTGGTATGTCTCCAACTCCTAGAAATAACTTCATGCCCCATCTCCCTTACTTCTAGCTAGTAAGGATCACATAATTCCTAACAATGTTTTGACACATATTCCCACTTCGGGCATTCAGAACATATAGCACGTTGCTGTAAGCAAGCACATTCTCGTTCAAAGTTGCAAGTTACTATGTAGGAACAAGTTTGTATAGGTATTTCAAAGATGCCCAGAACTGAGCTAAACGTTGTATTTCTCCAGCTCATAGAAATAACTTCATGCCCCAACTCCCTTACTTCCAGCTTGTAAGGATCACATAATTCCTAACAATGATTTGACACAGATTCCCAATTCGGGCATTCAGAACATATAGCACGTTGCTGTAAGCAAGCACATTCTCATTCAAAGTTGCAAGTTACTATGTAGGAACAAGTTTGTATAGGTATTTCAAAGATGCCCAGAACTGAGCTAAACGTTGTATGTCTGCAACTCCTAGAAATGACTTCATGCCCCATCTCCCTTACTTCCATCTAGTAAGGATCACATAATTCCTAACAAAGTTTTGACACAGATTCCCAATTCGGGCATTCATAACAAATAGCACAATGCTGTAAGCAAGCACATTCTCATTCAAAGTTGCAAGTTACTATGTAGGAACAAGTTTGTATAGGTATTTCAAAGATGCTCAAAACTGAGCTAAACGTTGTATGTGTTCAACGTCTAGAAATAACTTCATGACCGATCTCCATTACTTCCAGCTAGTAAGGATCACATAATTCCTAACAAAGTTTTGACACAGATTCCCACGTCGGGCATTCAGAACATATAGCACGTTGCTGTAAGCAAGCACATTCTCATTCAAAGTTGCAAGTTACTATGTAGGAACAAGTTTGTATAGGTATTTCAAAGATGCCCAGAACTGAGTTAAACTTGGTATGTGTCCAACTCCTAGAAATAACTTCATGCCCCAATTCCATTACTTCCAGCTAGTAAGGATCACATAATTCCTAACAAAGTTTTGACACAGATTCCCAATTCGGGCATTCAGAACATATAGCACGTTGCTGTAAGCAAGCACATTCTCATTCAAAGTTGCAAGTTACTATGTAGGAACAAGTTTGTATAGGTATTTCAAAGATGTCCAGAACTGAGCTAAACTTGGTATGTGTCCAACCTCTAGAAATAACTTCATGCTCCATCTCCCATACTTCCAGCTAGTAAGGATCACATAATTCCTAACAAAGTTTTGACACAGATTCCCAATTCGGGCATTCAGAACATGTAGCACGTTGCTGTAAGCAAGCACATTCTCATTCAAAGTTGCAAGTTACTATGTAGGAACAAGTTTGTATAGGTATTTCAAAGATGCCCAGAACTGAGCTTAACGTTGTATGTCTCCAACTCCCAGAAATAACTTCATGCCCCATCTCCCTTACTTCCAGCTGGTAAGGATCACATAATTCCTAACAAAGTTTTGACACAGATTCCCAATTCGGGCATTCAGAACATATAGCACGTTGCTGTAAGCAAGCACATTCTCATTCAAAGTTGCAAGTTACTATGTAAGAACAAGTTTGTATAGGTATTTCAAAGATGCCCAGAACTGAGCTAAACTTGGTATGTCTCCAACTCCTAGAAATAACTTCATGCCCCATCTCCCTTACTTCCAGCTAGTAAGGATGACATAATTCCTAACAAAGTTTTGACACAGATTCCCACTTCGGGCATTCAGAACATATAGCACGTTGCTGTAAGCAAGCACATTCTCATTCAAAGTTGCAAGTTACTATGTAGGAACAAGTTTGTATAGGTATTTCAAAGATGCCCAGAACTGAGCTCAACGTTGTATGTCTCCAGCTCCTAGAAATAACTTCATGCCCCAACTCCCTTACTTCCAGCTTGTAAGGATCACATAATTTCTAACAAAGATTTGACACAGATTCCCAATTCGGGCATTCAGAACATATAGCACGTTGCTGTAAGCAAGGACATTCTCATTCATAGTTGCAAGTTACTATGTAGGAACAAGTTTGTATAGGTATTTCAAAGATGCCCAGAACTGAGCTAAACGTTGTATGTCTCCAACTCCTAGAAATAACTTCATGCCCCATCTACCTTACTTCCAGCTAGTAAGGATCACATAATTCCTAACAAAGTTTTGACACAGATTTCCAATTCGGGCATTCAGAACATATAGCACGTTGCTGTAAGCAAGCACATTCTCATTCAAAGTTGCAAGTTACTATGTAGGAACAAGTTTGTATAGGTATTTCAAAGATGCCCAGAACTGAGCTAAACTTGGTATGTCTCCAACTCCTAGAAATAACTTCATGCCCCAACTCCCTTACTTCCAGCTAGTAAGGATCACATAATACCTAACAAAGTTTTGACACAGATTCCCAATTCGGGCATTCAGAACATATAGCACGTTGCTGTAAGCAAGCACATTCTCATTCACAGTTGCAAGTTACTATGTAGGAACAAGTTTGTATAGGTATTTCAAAGATGCCCAGAACTGAGCTAAATGTTGTATGTGTCCAACATCTAGAAATAACTTCATGCCCCATCTCCCTTACTTACAGCTAGTAAGGATCACATAATTCCTAACAAAGTTTTGACACAGATTCCCAATTCGGGCATTCAGAGCATATAGCACGTTGCTGTAAGCAAGCACATTCTCATTCAAAGATGCAAGTTACTATGTAGGAACAAGTTTGTATAGGTATTTCAAAGACGACCAGAACTGAGCTAAACTTGGTATGTCTGCAACTCCAAGAAATAACTTCATGCCCCATCTCCCTTACTTCCAGCTAGTAAGGATCACATAATTCCTAACAAAGTTTTGACACAGATTCCCACTTCGGGCATTCAGAACATATAGCACGTTGCTGTAAGCAAGCACATTCTCATTCAAAGTTGCAAGTTACTATGTAGGAACAAGTTTGTATAGGTATTTCAAAGATGCCCAGAACTGAGCTAAACTTTGTATGTCTCCAGCTCCTAGAAATAACTTCATGCCCCAACTCCCTTACTTCCAGCTTGTAAGGATCACATAATTCCTAACAAAGTTTTGACACAGATTCCCAATTCGGGCATTCAGAACATATAGCACAATGCTGTAAGCAAGCACATTCTCATTCAAAGTTGCAAGTTACTATGTAGGAACAAGTTTGTCTAGGTATTTCAAAGATGCCCAGAACTGAGCTAAACTTGGTATGTCTCCAACTCCTAGAAATAACTTCATGCCCCAACTCCCTTACTTCCAGCTAGTAAGGATCACATAATTCCTAACAAAGTTTTGACACAGATTCCCAATTCGGGCATTCAGAACATATAGCACGTTGCTGTAAGCAAGCACATTCTCATTCACAGTTGCAAGTGACTATGTAGGAACAAGTTTGTATAGGTATTTCAAAGATGCCCAGAACTGAGCTAAACGTTGTATGTGTCCAACATCTAGAAATAACTTCATGCCCCATTTCCCTTACTTCCAGCTATTAAGGATCACATAATTCATAACAAAGTTTTGAACACAGATTCCCAATTCGGGCATTCAGAACATATAGCACGTTGCTGTAAGCAAGCACATTCTCATTCAAAGATGCAAGTTACTATGTAGGAACAAGTTTGTATAGGTGTTTCAAAGATGCCCAGAACTGAGCTAAACTTGGTATGTCTCCAACTCCTAGAAATGACTTCATGCCCCATCTCCCTTACTTACAGCTAGTAAGGATCACATAATTCCTAACAAAGTTTTGACACAGATTCCCAAATCGGGCATTCAGAACATATAGCACGTTGCTGTAAGCAAGCACATTCTCATTCAAAGTTGCAAGTTACTATGTAGGAACAAGTTTGTATAGGTATTTCAAAGATGCCCAGAACTGAGTTAAACTTGGTATGTGTCCAACTCCTAGAAATAACTTCATGCCCCAATTCCATTACTACCAGCTAGTAAGGATCACATAATTCCTAACAAAGTTTTGACACAGATTCCCAATTCGGGCATTCAGAACATATAGCACGTTGCTGTAAGCAAGCACATTCTCATTCAAAGTTGCAAGTTACTATGTAGGAACAAGTTTGTATAGGTATTTCAAAGATGTCCAGAACTGAGCTAAACTTGTTATGTGTCCAACCTCTAGAAATAACTTCATGCTCCATCTCCCATACTTCCAGCTAGTAAGGATCACATAATTCCTAACAAAGTTTTGACACAGATTCCCAATTCGGGCATTCAGAACATGTAGCACGTTGCTGTAAGCAAGCACATTCTCATTCAAAGTTGCAAGTTACTATGTAGGAACAAGTTTGTATAGGTATTCCAAAGATGCCCAGAACTGAGCTTAACGTTGTATGTCTCCAACTCCCAGAAATAACTTCATGCCCCATCTCCCTTACCTCCATCTAGTAAGGATCACATAATTCCTAACAAAGTTTTGACACAGATTCCCAATTCGGGCATTCAGAACATATAGCACAATGCTGTAAGCAAGCACATTCTCATTCAAAGTTGCAAGATACTATGTAGGAAGAAGTTTGTATAGGTATTTCAAAGATGACCAGAACTGAGCTAAACGTTGTATATGTCCAACCTCTAGAAATAACTTCATGCCCGATCTCCATTACTTCCATCTAGTAAGTTTCACATAATTCCTAACAAAGTTTTGACACAGATTCCCAATTCGGGCATTCAGAACATATAGCACGTTGCTGTAAGCAAGCACATTATCATTCAAAGTTGCAAGTTACTATGTAGGAACAAGTTTGTATAGGTATTCCAAAGATGCCCAGAACTGAGCTTAACGTTGTATGTCTCCAACTCCCAGAAATAACTTCATGCCCCATCTCCCTTACCTCCATCTAGTAAGGATCACATAATTCCTAACAAAGTTTTGACACAGATTCCCAATTCGGGCATTCAGAACATATAGCACAATGCTGTAAGCAAGCACATTCTCATTCAAAGTTGCAAGATACTATGTAGGAAGAAGTTTGTATAGGTATTTCAAAGATGACCAGAACTGAGCTAAACGTTGTATATGTCCAACCTCTAGAAATAACTTCATGCCCGATCTCCATTACTTCCATCTAGTAAGTTTCACATAATTCCTAACAAAGTTTTGACACAGATTCCCAATTCGGGCATTCAGAACATATAGCACGTTGCTGTAAGCAAGCACATTATCATTCAAAGTTGCAAGTTACTATGTAGGAACAAGTTTGTATAGGTATTTCAAAGATGCCCAGAACGGAGCTAAACTTGGTATGTGTCCAACTCCTAGAAATAACTTCATGCCCCAACTCCCTTACTTCCAGCTAGTAAGGATCACATAATTCCTAACAAAGTTTTGACACAGATTCCCAATTCGGGCATTCAGAACATATAGCACGTTGCTGTAAGCAAGCACATTCTCATTCAAAGTTGCAAGTTACTATGTAGGATCAAGTTTGTATAGGTATTTCAAAGATGCCCAGAACTGAGCTAAACTTGGTATGTGTCCAACCTCTAGAAATAACTTCATGCCCCATCTCCCATACTTCCAGCTAGTAAGGATCACATAATTCCTAACAAAGTTTTGACACAGATTCCCAATTCGGGCATTCAGAACATGTAGCACGTTGCTGTAAGCAAGCACATTCTCATTCAAAGTTGCAAGTTACTATGTAGGAACAAGTTTGTATAGGTATTTCAAAGATGTCCAGAACTGAGCTAAACTTGCTATGTGTCCAACCTGTAGAAATAACTTCATGCTCCATCTCCCATACTTCCAGCCAGTAAGGATCACATAATTCCTAACAAAGTTTTGACACAGATTCCCAATTCGGGCATTCAGAACATGTAGCACGTTGCTGTAAGCAAGCACATTCTCATTCAAAGTTGCAAGTTACTATGAAGGAACAAGTTTGTATAGGTATTCCAAAGATGCCCAGAACTGAGCTTAACGTTGTATGTCTCCAACTCCCAGAAATAACTTCATGCCCCATCTCCCTTACTTCCATCTAGTAAGGATCACATAATTCCTAACAAAGTTTTGACACAGATTCCCAATTCGGGCATTCAGAACATATAGCACAATGCTGTAAGCAAGCACATTCTCATTCAAAGTTGCAAGATACTATGTAGGAAGAAGTTTGTATAGGTATTTCAAAGATGCCCAGAACTGAGCTAAACGTTATATATGTCCAACCTCTAGAAATAACTTCATGCCCGATCTCCATTACTTCCATCTAGTAAGTTTCACATAATTCCTAACAAAGTTTTGACACAGATTCCCAATTCGGGCATTCAGAACATATAGCACGTTGCTGTAAGCAAGCACATTATCATTCAAAGTTGCAAGTTACTATGTAGGAACAAGTTTGTATAGGTATTTCAAAGATGCCCAGAACTGAGCTAAACTTGGTATGTGTCCAACTCCTAGAAATAACTTCATGCCCCAACTCCCTTACTTCCAGCTAGTAAGGATCACATAATTCCTAACAAAGTTTTGACACAGATTCCCAATTCGGGCATTCAGAACATATAGCACGTTGCTGTAAGCAAGCACATTCTCATTCAAAGTTGCAAGTTACTATGTAGGATCAAGTTTGTATAGGTATTTCAAAGATGTCCAGAACTGAGCTAAACTTGGTATGTGTCCAACCTGTAGAAATAACTTCATGCTCCATCTCCCATACTTCCAGCTAGTAAGGATCACATAATTCCTAACAAAGTTTTGACACAGATTCCCAATTCGGGCATTCAGAACATGTAGCACGTTGCTGTAAGTAAGCACATTCTCATTCAAAGTTGCAAGTTACTATGTAGGAACAAGTTTGTATAGGTATTCCAAAGATGCCCAGAACTGAGCTTAACGTTGTATGTCTCCAACTCCCAGAAATAACTTCATGCCCCATCTCCCTTACTTCCATCTAGTAAGGATCACATAATTCCTAACAAAGTTTTGACACAGATTCCCAATTCGGGCATTCAGAACATATAGCACAATGCTGTAAGCAAGCACATTCTCATTCAAAGTTGCAAGATACTATGTAGGAAGAAGTTTGTATAGGTATTTCAAAGATGCCCAGAACTGAGCTAAACGTTGTATATGTCCAACCTCTAGAAATAACTTCATGCCCGATCTCCATTACTTCCATCTAGTAAGTTTCACATAATTCCTAACAAAGTTTTGACACAGATTCCCAATTCGGGCATTCAGAACATATAGCACGTTGCTGTAAGCAAGCACATTATCATTCAAAGTTGCAAGTTACTATGTAGGAACAAGTTTGTATAGGTATTTCAAAGATGCCCAGAACTGAGCTAAACTTGGTATGTGTCCAACTCCTAGAAATAACTTCATGCCCCAACTCCCTTACTTCCAGCTAGTAAGGATCACATAATTCCTAACAAAGTTTTGACACAGATTCCCAATTCGGGCATTCAGAACATATAGCACGTTGCTGTAAGCAAGCACATTCTCATTCAAAGTTGCAAGTTACTATGTAGGATCAAGTTTGTATAGGTATTTCAAAGATGCCCAGAACTGAGCTAAACTTGGTATGTGTCCAACCTCTAGAAATAACTTCATGCCCCATCTCCCATACTTCCAGCTAGGAAGGATCACATAATTCCTAACAAAGTTTTGACACAGATTCCCAATTCGGGCATTCAGAACATGTAGCACGTTGCTGTAAGCAGCACATTCTCATTCAAAGTTGCAAGTTACTATGTAGGAACAAGTTTGTAAAGGTATTTCAAATATGCCCAGAACTGAGCTAAACGTTGTATGTCTCCAACTCCTAGAAATAACTTCATTCGCCATCACCCTTACTTCCAGCTAGTAAGGATCACATAATTCCTAACAAAGTTTTGACACAGATTCCCAATTCGGGCATTCAGAACATATAGCACGTTGCTGTAAGCAAGCACATTCTCATTCAAAGTTGCAAGTTACTATGTAGGAACAAGTTTGTATAGGTATTTCAAAGATGCCCAGAACTGAGCTAAACTTGGTATCTGTCCAACTCCTAGAAATAACTTCATGCCCCATCTCCCTTACTTCCAGCTAGTAAGGATCACATAATTCCTAACAAAGTTTTGACACAGATTGCCAATTCGGGCATTCAGAACATATAGCACGTTGCTGTAAGCAAGCACATTCTCATTCAAAGTTGCAAGTTACTATGTAAGAACAAGTTTGTATAGGTATTTCAAAGATGCCCAGAACTGAGCTAAACTTGGTATGTCTCCAACTCCTAGAAATAACTTCATGCCCCATCTCCCTTACTTCCAGCTAGTAAGGATCACATAATTCCTAACAAAGTTTTGACACAGATTCCCAATTCGGGCATTCAGAACATATAGCACGTTGCTGTAAGCAAGCACATTATCATTCAAAGTTGCAAGTTACTATGTAGGAACAAGTTTGTATAGGTATTTCAAAGATGCCCAGAACTGAGCTAAACATTGTATGTCTCCAGCTCCTAGAAATAACTTCATGCCCCAACTCCCTTACTACAAGCTTGTAAGGATCACATAATTCCTAACAAAGATTTGACACAGATTCCCAATTCGGGCATTCAGAACATATAGCACGTTGCTGTAAGCAAGCACATTCTCATTCAAAGTTGCAAGTTACTATGTAGGAACAAGTTTGTATAGGTATTTCAAAGATGCCCAGAACTGAGCTAAATGTTGTATGTGTCCAACATCTAGAAATAACTTCATGCCCCATCTCCCTTACTTCCAGCTAGTAAGGATCACATAATTCCTAACAAAGTTTTGAACACAGATTCCCAATTCGGGCATTCAGAACATATAGCACATTGCTGTAAGCAAGCACATTCTCATTAAAAGATGCAAGTTACTATGTAGGAACAAGTTTGTATAGGTATTTCAAAGATGCCCAGAACTGAGCTAAACTTGGTATGTCTCAACTCCTAGAAATAACTTCATGCCCCATCTCCCTTACTTACAGCTAGTAAGGATCACATAATTCCTAACAAAGTTTTGACACAGATTCCCAATTCGGGCATTCAGAGCATATAGCACGTTGCTGTAAGCAAGCACATTCTCATTCAAAGTTGCAAGTTACTATGTAGGAACAAGTTTGTATAGGTATTTCAAAGACGACCAGAACTGAGCTAAACTTGGTATGTCTGCAACTCCAAGAAATAACTTCATGCCCCATCTCCATTACTTCCAGCTAGTAAGGATCACATAATTCCTAACAAAGTTTTGACACAGATTCCCACTTCGGGCATTCAGAACATATAGCACGTTGCTGTAAGCAAGCACATTCTCATTCAAAGTTGCAAGTTACTATGTAGGAACAAGTTTGTATAGGTATTTCAAAGATGCCCAGAACTGAGCTAAACTTTGTATGTCTCCAGCTCCTAGAAATAACTTCATGCCCCAACTCCCTTACTTCCAGCTTGTAAGGATCACATAATTTCTAACAAAGATTTGACACAGATTCCCAATTCGGGCATTCAGAACATATAGCACGTTGCTGTAAGCAAGGACATTCTCCTTCAAAGTTGCAAGTTACTATGTAGGAACAAGTTTGTATAGGTATTTCAAAGATGCCCAGAACTGAGCTAAACGTTGTATGTCTCCAACTCCTAGAAATAACGTCATGCCCCATCTCCCTTACATCCAGCTAGTAAGGATCACATAATTCCTAACAAAGTTTTGACACAGATTCCCAATTCGGGCATTCAGAACATATAGCACAATGCTGTAAGCAAGCACATTCTCATTCAAAGTTGCAAGTTACTATGTAGGAACAAGTTTGTCTAGGTATTTCAAAGATGCCCAGAACTGAGCTAAACTTGGTATGTCTCCAACTCCTAGAAATAACTTCATGCCCCAACTCCCTTACTTCCAGCTAGTAAGGATCACATAATTCCTAATAAAGTTTTGACACAGATTCCCAATTCGGGCATTCAGAACATATAGCACGTTGCTGTAAGCAAGCACATTCTCATTCACAGTTGCAAGTGACTATGTAGGAACAAGTTTGTATAGGTATTTCAAAGATGCCCAGAACTGAGCTAAACGTTGTATGTGTCCAACATCTAGAAATAACTTCATGCCCCATTTCCCTTACTTCCAGCTAGTAAGGATCACATAATTCCTAACAAAGTTTTGAACACAGATTCCCAATTCGGGCATTCAGAACATATAGCACGTTGCTGTAAGCAAGCACATTCTCATTCAAAGATGCAAGTTACTATGTAGGAACAAGTTTGTATAGGTGTTTCAAAGATGCCCAGAACTGAGCTAAACTTGGTATGTCTCCAACTCCTAGAAATGACTTCATGCCCCATCTCCCTTACTTACAGCTAGTAAGGATCACATAATTCCTAACAAAGTTTTGACACAGATTCCCAATTCGGGCATTCAGAGCATATAGCACGTTGCTGTAAGCAAGCACATTCTCATTCAAAGTTGCAAGTTACTATGTAGGAACAAGTTTGTATAGGTATTTCAAAGATGCCCAGAACTGAGCTAAACGTTGTATGTCTCCAGCTCATAGAAATAACTTCATGCCCCAACTCCCTTACTTCCAGCTTGTAAGGATCACATAATTCCTAACAATGATTTGACACAGATTCCCAATTCGGGCATTAAGAACATATAGCACGTTGCTGTAAGCAAGCACATTCTCATTCAAAGTTGCAAGTTACTATGTAGGAACAAGTTTGTATAGGTATTTCAAAGATGCCCAGAACTGAGCTAAACGTTGTATGTCTGCAACTCCTAGAAATAACTTCATGCCCCATCTCCCTTACTTCCATCTAGTAAGGATCACATAATTCCTAACAAAGTTTTGACACAGATTCCCAATTCGGGCATTCAGAACAAATAGCACAATGCTGTAAGCAAGCACATTCTCATTCAAAGTTGCAAGTTACTATGTAGGAACAAGTTTGTATAGGTATTTCAAAGATGCTCAAAACTGAGCTAAAAGTTGTATGTGTTCAACCTCTAGAAATAACTTCATGACCGATCTCCATTACTTCCAGCTAGTAAGGATCACATAATTCCTAACAAAGTTTTGACACAGATTCCCAAGTCGGGCATTCAGAACATATAGCACGTTGCTGTAAGCAAGCACATTCTCATTCAAAGTTGCAAGTTACTATGTAGGAACAAGTTTGTATAGGTATTTCAAAGATGCCCAGAACTGAGTTAAACTTGGTATGTGTCCAACTCCTAGAAATAACTTCATGCCCCAATTCCATTACTACCAGCTAGTAAGGATCACATAATTCCTAACAAAGTTTTGACACAGATTCCCAATTCGGGCATTCAGAACATATAGCACGTTGCTGTAAGCAAGCACATTCTCATTCAAAGTTGCAAGTTACTATGTAGGAACAAGTTTGTATAGGTATTTCAAAGATGTCCAGAACTGAGCTAAACTTGGTATGTGTCCAACCTCTAGAAATAACTTCATGCTCCATCTCCCATACTTCCAGCTAGTAAGGATCACATAATTCCTAACAAAGTTTTGACACAGATTCCCAATTCGGGCATTCAGAACATGTAGCACGTTGCTGTAAGCAAGCACATTCTCATTCAAAGTTGCAAGTTACTATGTAGGAACAAGTTTGTATAGGTATTCCAAAGATGCCCAGAACTGAGCTTAACGTTGTATGTCTCCAACTCCCAGAAATAACTTCATGCCCCATCTCCCTTACTTCCATCTAGTAAGGATCACATAATTCCTAACAAAGTTTTGACACAGATTCCCAATTCGGGCATTCAGAACATATAGCACAATGCTGTAAGCAAGCACATTCTCATTCAAAGTTGCAAGATACTATGTAGGAAGAAGTTTGTATAGGTATTTCAAAGATGCCCAGAACTGAGCTAAACGTTGTATATGTCCAACCTCTAGAAATAACTTCATGCCCGATCTCCATTACTTCCATCTAGTAAGTTTCACATAATTCCTAACAAAGTTTTGACACAGATTCCCAATTCGGGCATTCAGAACATATAGCACGTTGCTGTAAGCAAGCACATTATCATTCAAAGTTGCAAGTTACTATGTAGGAACAAGTTTGTATAGGTATTTCAAAGATGCCCAGAACTGAGCTAAACTTGGTATGTGTCCAACTCCTAGAAATAACTTCATGCCCCAACTCCCTTACTTCCAGCTAGTAAGGATCACATAATTCCTAACAAAGTTTTGACACAGATTCCCAATTCGGGCATTCAGAACATATAGCACGTTGCTGTAAGCAAGCACATTCTCATTCAAAGTTGCAAGTTACTATGTAGGATCAAGTTTGTATAGGTATTTCAAAGATGCCCAGAACTGAGCTAAACTTGGTATGTGTCCAACCTCTAGAAATAACTTCATGCCCCATCTCCCATACTTCCAGCTAGTAAGGATCACATAATTCCTAACAAAGTTTTGACACAGATTCCCAATTCGGGCATTCAGAACATGTAGCACGTTGCTGTAAGCAAGCACATTCTCATTCGAAGTTGCAAGTTACTATGTAGGAACAAGTTTGTATAGGTATTTCAAAGATGTCCAGAACTGAGCTAAACTTGGTATGTGTCCAACCTCTAGAAATAACTTCATGCTCCATCTCCCATACTTCCAGCTAGTAAGGATCACATAATTCCTAACAAAGTTTTGACACAGATTCCCAATTCGGGCATTCAGAACATGTAGCACGTTGCTGTAAGCAAGCACATTCTCATTCAAAGTTGCAAGTTACTATGTAGGAACAAGTTTGTATAGGTATTCCAAAGATGCCCAGAACTGAGCTTAACGTTGTATGTCTCCAACTCCCAGAAATAACTTCATGCCCCATCTCCCTTACTTCCATCTAGTAAGGATCACATAATTCCTAACAAAGTTTTGACACAGATTCCCAATTCGGGCATTCAGAACATATAGCACAATGCTGTAAGCAAGCACATTCTCATTCAAAGTTGCAAGATACTATGTAGGAAGAAGTTTGTATAGGTATTTCAAAGATGCCCAGAACTGAGCTAAACGTTGTATATGTCCAACCTCTAGAAATAACTTCATGCCCGATCTCCATTACTACCATCTAGTAAGTTTCACATAATTCCTAACAAAGTTTTGACACAGATTCCCAATTCGGGCATTCAGAACATATAGCACGTTGCTGTAAGCAAGCACATTATCATTCAAAGTTGCAAGTTACTCTGTAGGAACAAGTTTGTATAGGTATTTCAAAGATGCCCAGAACTGAGCTAAACTTGGTATGTGTCCAACTCCTAGAAATAACTTCATGCCCCAACTCCCTTACTTCCAGCTAGTAAGGATCACATAATTCCTAACAAAGTTTTGACACAGATTCCCAATTCGGGCATTCAGAACATATAGCACGTTGCTGTAAGCAAGCACATTCTCATTCAAAGTTGCAAGTTACTATGTAGGATCAAGTTTGTATAGGTATTTCAAAGATGCCCAGAACTGAGCTAAACTTGGTATGTGTCCAACCTCTAGAAATAACTTCATGCCCCATCTCCCATACTTCCAGCTAGTAAGGATCAAGTAATTCCTAACAAAGATTTGACACAGATTCCCAATTCGGGCATTCAGAACATGTACCACGTTGCTGTAAGCAAGCACATTCTCATTCAAAGTTGCAAGTTACTATGTAGGAACAAGTTTGTAAAGGTATTTCAAATATGCCCAGAACTGAGCTAAACGTTGTATGTCTCCAACTCCTAGAAATAACTTTATGCGCCATCACCCTTACTTCCAGCTAGTAAGGATCACATAATTCCTAACAAAGTTTTGACACAGATTCCCAATTCGGGCATTCAGAACATATAGCACGTTGCTGTAAGCAAGCACATTCTCATTCAAAGTTGCAAGTTACTATGTAGGAACAAGTTTGTATAGGTATTTCAAAGATGCCCAGAACTGAGCTAAACTTGGTATCTGTCCAACTCCTAGAAATAACTTCATGCCCCATCTCCCTTACTTCCAGCTAGTAAGGATCACATAATTCCTAACAAAGTTTTGACACAGATTGCCAATTCGGTCATTCAGAACATATAGCACGTTGCTGTAAGCAAGCACATTCTCATTCAAAGTTGCAAGTTACTATGTAAGAACAAGTTTGTATAGGTATTTCAAAGATGCCCAGAACTGAGCTAAACTTGGTATGTCTCCAACTCCTAGAAATAACTTCATGCCCCATCTCCCTTACTTCCAGCTAGTAAGGATCACATAATTCCTAACAAAGTTTTGACACAGATTCCCAATTCGGGCATTCAGAACATATAGCACGTTGCTGTAAGCAAGCACATTCTCATTCAAAGTTGCAAGTTACTATGTAGGAACAAGTTTGTATAGGTATTTCAAAGATGCCCAGAACTGAGCTAAACGTTGTATGTCTCCAACTCCTAGAAATAACTTCATGCCCCATCTCCCTTACTTCCAGCTAGTAAGGATCACATAATTCCTAACAAAGTTTTGACACAGATTCCCAATTCGGGCATTCAGAACATATAGCACGTTGCTGTAAGCAAGCACATTCTCATTCAAAGTTGCAAGTTACTATGTAGGAACAAGTTTGTATAGGTATTTCAAAGATGCCCAGAACTGAGTTAAACTTGGTATGTGTCCAACTCCTAGAAATAACTTCATGCCCCAATTCCATTACTACCAGCTAGTAAGGATCACATAATTCCTAACAAAGTTTTGACACAGATTCCCAATTCGGGCATTCAGAACATATAGCACGTTGCTGTAAGCAAGCACATTCTCATTCAAAGTTGCAAGTTACTATGTAGGAACAAGTTTGTATAGGTATTTCAAAGATGTCCAGAACTGAGCTAAACTTGGTATGTGTCCAACCTCTAGAAATAACTTCATGCTCCATCTCCCATACTTCCAGCTAGTAAGGATCACATAATTCCTAACAAAGTTTTGACACAGATTCCCAATTCGGGCATTCAGAACATGTAGCACGTTGCTGTAAGCAAGCACATTCTCATTCAAAGTTGCAAGTTACTATGTAGGAACAAGTTTGTATAGGTATTCCAAAGATGCCCAGAACTGAGCTTAACGATGTATGTCTCCAACTCCCAGAAATAACTTCATGCCCCATCTCCCTTACTTCCATCTAGTAAGGATCACATAATTCCTAAAAAGTTTTGACACAGATTCCCAATTCGGGCATTCAGAACATATAGCACAATGCTGTAAGCAAGCACATTCTCATTCAAAGTTGCATGATACTATGTAGGAAGAAGTTTGTATAGGTATTTCAAAGATGCCCAGAACTGAGCTAAACGTTGTATATGTCCAACCTCTAGAAATAACTTCATGCCCGATCTCCATTACTTCCATCTAGTAAGTTTCACATAATTCCTAACAAAGTTTTGACACAGATTCCCAATTCGGGCATTCAGAACATATAGCACGTTGCTGTAAGCAAGCACATTATCATTCAAAGTTGCAAGTTACTATGTAGGAACAAGTTTGTATAGGTATTTCAAAGATGCTCAAAACTGAGCTAAAAGTTGTATGTGTTCAACCTCTAGAAATAACTTCATGCCCCAACTCCCTTACTTCCAGCTAGTAAGGATCACATAATTCCTAACAAAGTTTTGACACAGATTCCCAATTCGGACATTCAGAACATATAGCACGTTGCTGTAAGCAAGCACATTCTCATTCAAAGTTGCAAGTTACTATGTAGGATCAAGTTTGTATAGGTATTTCAAAGATGCCCAGAACTGAGCTAAACTTGGTATGTGTCCAACCTCTAGAAATAACTTCATGACCCATCTCCCATACTTCCAGCTAGTAAGGATCACATAATTCCTAACAAAGTTTTGACACAGATTCCCAATTCGGGCATTCAGAGCATATAGCACGTTGCTGTAAGCAAGCACATTCTCATTCAAAGTTGCAAGTTACTATGTAGGAACAAGTTTGTATAGGTATTTCAAAGATGCCCAGAACTGAGCTAAACGTTGTATGTCTCCAGCTCATAGAAATAACTTCATGCCCCAACTCCCTTACTTCCAGCTTGTAAGGATCACATAATTCCTAACAATGATTTGACACAGATTCCCAATTCGGGCATTCAGAACATATAGCACGTTGCTGTAAGCAAGCACATTCTCATTCAAAGTTGCAAGTTACTATGTAGGAACAAGTTTGTATAGGTATTTCAAAGATGCCCAGAACTGAGCTAAACGTTGTATGTCTGCAACTCCTAGAAATAACTTCATGCCCCATCTCCCTTACTTCCATCTAGTAAGGATCACATAATTCCTAACAAAGTTTTGACACAGATTCCCAATTCGGGCATTCAGAACAAATAGCACAATGCTGTAAGCAAGCACATTCTCATTCAAAGTTGCAAGTTACTATGTAGGAACAAGTTTGTATAGGTATTTCAAAGATGCTCAAAACTGAGCTAAAAGTTGTATGTGTTCAACCTCTAGAAATAACTTCATGACCGATCTCCATTACTTCCAGCTAGTAAGGATCACATAATTCCTAACAAAGTTTTGACACAGATTCCCAAGTCGGGCATTCAGAACATATAGCACGTTGCTGTAAGCAAGCACATTCTCATTCAAAGTTGCAAGTTACTATGTAGGAACAAGTTTGTATAGGTATTTCAAAGATGCCCAGAACTGAGTTAAACTTGGTATGTGTCCAACTCCTAGAAATAACTTCATGCCCCAATTCCATTACTACCAGCTAGTAAGGATCACATAATTCCTAACAAAGTTTTGACACAGATTCCCAATTCGGGCATTCAGAACATATAGCACGTTGCTGTAAGCAAGCACATTCTCATTCAAAGTTGCAAGTTACTATGTAGGAACAAGTTTGTATAGGTATTTCAAAGATGTCCAGAACTGAGCTAAACTTGGTATGTGTCCAACCTCTAGAAATAACTTCATGCTCCATCTCCCATACTTCCAGCTAGTAAGGATCACATAATTCCTAACAAAGTTTTGACACAGATTCCCAATTCGGGCATTCAGAACATGTAGCACGTTGCTGTAAGCAAGCACATTCTCATTCAAAGTTGCAAGTTACTATGTAGGAACAAGTTTGTATAGGTATTCCAAAGATGCCCAGAACTGAGCTTAACGTTGTATGTCTCCAACTCCCAGAAATAACTTCATGCCCCATCTCCCTTACTTCCATCTAGTAAGGATCACATAATTCCTAACAAAGTTTTGACACAGATTCCCAATTCGGGCATTCAGAACATATAGCACAATGCTGTAAGCAAGCACATTCTCATTCAAAGTTGCAAGATACTATGTAGGAAGAAGTTTGTATAGGTATTTCAAAGATGCCCAGAACTGAGCTAAACGTTGTATATGTCCAACCTCTAGAAATAACTTCATGCCCGATCTCCATTACTTCCATCTAGTAAGTTTCACATAATTCCTAACAAAGTTTTGACACAGATTCCCAATTCGGGCATTCAGAACATATAGCACGTTGCTGTAAGCAAGCACATTATCATTCAAAGTTGCAAGTTACTATGTAGGAACAAGTTTGTATAGGTATTTCAAAGATGCCCAGAACTGAGCTAAACTTGGTATGTGTCCAACTCCTAGAAATAACTTCATGCCCCAACTCCCTTACTTCCAGCTAGTAAGGATCACATAATTCCTAACAAAGTTTTGACACAGATTCCCAATTCGGGCATTCAGAACATATAGCACGTTGCTGTAAGCAAGCACATTCTCATTCAAAGTTGCAAGTTACTATGTAGGATCAAGTTTGTATAGGTATTTCAAAGATGCCCAGAACTGAGCTAAACTTGGTATGTGTCCAACCTCTAGAAATAACTTCATGCCCCATCTCCCATACTTCCAGCTAGTAAGGATCACATAATTCCTAACAAAGTTTTGACACAGATTCCCAATTCGGGCATTCAGAACATGTAGCACGTTGCTGTAAGCAAGCACATTCTCATTCGAAGTTGCAAGTTACTATGTAGGAACAAGTTTGTATAGGTATTTCAAAGATGTCCAGAACTGAGCTAAACTTGGTATGTGTCCAACCTCTAGAAATAACTTCATGCTCCATCTCCCATACTTCCAGCTAGTAAGGATCACATAATTCCTAACAAAGTTTTGACACAGATTCCCAATTCGGGCATTCAGAACATGTAGCACGTTGCTGTAAGCAAGCACATTCTCATTCAAAGTTGCAAGTTACTATGTAGGAACAAGTTTGTATAGGTATTCCAAAGATGCCCAGAACTGAGCTTAACGTTGTATGTCTCCAACTCCCAGAAATAACTTCATGCCCCATCTCCCTTACTTCCATCTAGTAAGGATCACATAATTCCTAACAAAGTTTTGACACAGATTCCCAATTCGGGCATTCAGAACATATAGCACAATGCTGTAAGCAAGCACATTCTCATTCAAAGTTGCAAGATACTATGTAGGAAGAAGTTTGTATAGGTATTTCAAAGATGCCCAGAACTGAGCTAAACGTTGTATATGTCCAACCTCTAGAAATAACTTCATGCCCGATCTCCATTACTACCATCTAGTAAGTTTCACATAATTCCTAACAAAGTTTTGACACAGATTCCCAATTCGGGCATTCAGAACATATAGCACGTTGCTGTAAGCAAGCACATTATCATTCAAAGTTGCAAGTTACTCTGTAGGAACAAGTTTGTATAGGTATTTCAAAGATGCCCAGAACTGAGCTAAACTTGGTATGTGTCCAACTCCTAGAAATAACTTCATGCCCCAACTCCCTTACTTCCAGCTAGTAAGGATCACATAATTCCTAACAAAGTTTTGACACAGATTCCCAATTCGGGCATTCAGAACATATAGCACGTTGCTGTAAGCAAGCACATTCTCATTCAAAGTTGCAAGTTACTATGTAGGATCAAGTTTGTATAGGTATTTCAAAGATGCCCAGAACTGAGCTAAACTTGGTATGTGTCCAACCTCTAGAAATAACTTCATGCCCCATCTCCCATACTTCCAGCTAGTAAGGATCAAGTAATTCCTAACAAAGTTTTGACACAGATTCCCAATTCGGGCATTCAGAACATGTACCACGTTGCTGTAAGCAAGCACATTCTCATTCAAAGTTGCAAGTTACTATGTAGGAACAAGTTTGTAAAGGTATTTCAAATATGCCCAGAACTGAGCTAAACGTTGTATGTCTCCAACTCCTAGAAATAACTTTATGCGCCATCACCCTTACTTCCAGCTAGTAAGGATCACATAATTCCTAACAAAGTTTTGACACAGATTCCCAATTCGGGCATTCAGAACATATAGCACGTTGCTGTAAGCAAGCACATTCTCATTCAAAGTTGCAAGTTACTATGTAGGAACAAGTTTGTATAGGTATTTCAAAGATGCCCAGAACTGAGCTAAACTTGGTATCTGTCCAACTCCTAGAAATAACTTCATGCCCCATCTCCCTTACTTCCAGCTAGTAAGGATAACATAATTCCTAACAAAGTTTTGACACAGATTGCCAATTCGGTCATTCAGAACATATAGCACGTTGCTGTAAGCAAGCACATTCTCATTCAAAGTTGCAAGTTACTATGTAAGAACAAGTTTGTATAGGTATTTCAAAGATGCCCAGAACTGAGCTAAACTTGGTATGTCTCCAACTCCTAGAAATAACTCCATGCCCCATCTCCCTTACTTCCAGCTAGTAAGGATCACATAATTCCTAACAAAGTTTTGACACAGATTCCCAATTCGGGCATTCAGAACATATAGCACGTTGCTGTAAGCAAGCACATTCTCATTCAAAGTTGCAAGTTACTATGTAGGAACAAGTTTGTATAGGTATTTCAAAGATGCCCAGAACTGAGCTAAACGTTGTATGTCTCCAACTCCTAGAAATAACTTCATGCCCCATCTCCCTTACTTCCAGCTAGTAAGGATCACATAATTCCTAACAAAGTTTTGACACAGATTCCCAATTCGGGCATTCAGAACATATAGCACGTTGCTGTAAGCAAGCACATTCTCATTCAAAGTTGCAAGTTACTATGTAGGAACAAGTTTGTATAGGTATTTCAAAGATGCCCAGAACTGAGTTAAACTTGGTATGTGTCCAACTCCTAGAAATAACTTCATGCCCCAATTCCATTACTACCAGCTAGTAAGGATCACATAATTCCTAACAAAGTTTTGACACAGATTCCCAATTCGGGCATTCAGAACATATAGCACGTTGCTGTAAGCAAGCACATTCTCATTCAAAGTTGCAAGTTACTATGTAGGAACAAGTTTGTATAGGTATTTCAAAGATGTCCAGAACTGAGCTAAACTTGGTATGTGTCCAACCTCTAGAAATAACTTCATGCTCCATCTCCCATACTTCCAGCTAGTAAGGATCACATAATTCCTAACAAAGTTTTGACACAGATTCCCAATTCGGGCATTCAGAACATGTAGCACGTTGCTGTAAGCAAGCACATTCTCATTCAAAGTTGCAAGTTACTATGTAGGAACAAGTTTGTATAGGTATTCCAAAGATGCCCAGAACTGAGCTTAACGATGTATGTCTCCAACTCCCAGAAATAACTTCATGCCCCATCTCCCTTACTTCCATCTAGTAAGGATCACATAATTCCTAAAAAGTTTTGACACAGATTCCCAATTCGGGCATTCAGAACATATAGCACAATGCTGTAAGCAAGCACATTCTCATTCAAAGTTGCATGATACTATGTAGGAAGAAGTTTGTATAGGTATTTCAAAGATGCCCAGAACTGAGCTAAACGTTGTATATGTCCAACCTCTAGAAATAACTTCATGCCCGATCTCCATTACTTCCATCTAGTAAGTTTCACATAATTCCTAACAAAGTTTTGACACAGATTCCCAATTCGGGCATTCAGAACATATAGCACGTTGCTGTAAGCAAGCACATTATCATTCAAAGTTGCAAGTTACTATGTAGGAACAAGTTTGTATAGGTATTTCAAAGATGCTCAAAACTGAGCTAAAAGTTGTATGTGTTCAACCTCTAGAAATAACTTCATGCCCCAACTCCCTTACTTCCAGCTAGTAAGGATCACATAATTCCTAACAAAGTTTTGACACAGATTCCCAATTCGGACATTCAGAACATATAGCACGTTGCTGTAAGCAAGCACATTCTCATTCAAAGTTGCAAGTTACTATGTAGGATCAAGTTTGTATAGGTATTTCAAAGATGCCCAGAACTGAGCTAAACTTGGTATGTGTCCAACCTCTAGAAATAACTTCATGACCCATCTCCCATACTTCCAGCTAGTAAGGATCACATAATTCCTAACAAAGTTTTGACACAGATTCCCAATTCGGGCATTCAGAACATGTAGCACGTTGCTGTAAGCAAGCACATTCTCATTCAAAGTTGCAAGTTACTATGTAGGAACAAGTTTGTATAGGTATTTCAAAGATGTCCAGAACTGAGCTAAACTTGGTATGTGTCCAACCTCTAGAAATAACTTCATGCTCCATCTCCCATACTTCCAGCTAGTAAGGATCACATAATTCCTAACAAAGTTTTGACACAGATTCCCAATTCGGGCATTCAGAACATGTAGCACGTTGCTGTAAGCAAGCACATTCTCATTCAAAGTTGCAAGTTACTATGTAGGAACAAGTTTGTATAGGTATTCCAAAGATGCCCAGAACTGAGCTTAACGTTGTATGTCTCCAACTCCCAGAAATAACTTCATGCCCCATCTCCCTTACTTCCATCTAGTAAGGATCACATAATTCCTAACAAAGTTTTGACACAGATTCCCAATTCGGGCATTCAGAACATATAGCACAATGCTGTAAGCAAACACATTCTCATTCAAAGTTGCAAGATACTATGTAGGAAGATGTTTGTATAGGTATTTCAAAGATGCCCAGAACTGAGCTAAACGTTGTATATGTCCAACCTCTAGAAATAACTTCATGCCCGATCTCCATTACTTCCATCTAGTAAGTTTCACATAATTCCTAACAAAGTTTTGACACAGATTCCCAATTCGGGCATTCAGAACATATAGCACGTTGCTGTAAGCAAGCACATTATCATTCAAAGTTGCAAGTTACTATGTAGGAACAAGTTTGTATAGGTATTTCAAAGATGCCCAGAACTGAGCTAAACTTGGTATGTGTCCAACTCCTAGAAATAACTTCATGCCCCAACTCCCTTACTTCCAGCTAGTAAGGATCACAAAATTCCTAACAAAGTTTTGACACAGATTCCCAATTCGGGCATTCAGAACATATAGCACGTTGCTGTAAGCAAGCACATTCTCATTCAAAGTTGCAAGTTACTATGTAGGATCAAGTTTGTATAGGTATTTCAAAGATGCCCAGAACTGAGCTAAACTTGGTATGTGTCCAACCTCTAGAAATAACTTCATGCCCCATCTCCCATACTTCCAGCTAGTAAGGATCACATAATTCCTAACAAAGTTTTGACACAGATTCCCAATTCGGGCATTTAGAACATGTAGCACGTTGCTGTAAGCAAGCACATTCTCATTCAAAGTTGCAAGTTACTATGTAGGAACAAGTTTGTAAAGGTATTTCAAATATGCCCAGAACTGAGCTAAACGTTGTATGTCTCCAACTCCTAGAAATAACTTCATGCGCCATTACCCTTACTTCCAGCTAGTAAGGATCACATAATTCCTAACAAAGTTTTGACACAGATTCCCAATTCGGGCATTCAGAACATATAGCACGTTGCTGTAAGCAAGCACATTCTCATTCAAAGTTGCAAGTTACTATGTAGGAACAAGTTTGTATAGGTATTTCAAAGATGCCCAGAACTGAGCTAAACTTGGTATCTGTCCAACTCCTAGAAATAACTTCATGCCCCATCTCCCTTACTTCCATCTAGTAAGGATCACATAATTCCTAACAAAGTTTTGACACAGATTGCCAATTCGGGCATTCAGAACATATAGCACGTTGCTGTAAGCAAGCACATTCTCATTCAAAGTTGCAAGTGACTATGTAAGAACAAGTTTGTATAGGTATTTCAAAGATGCCCAGAACTGAGCTAAACTTGGTATGTCTCCAACTCCTAGAAATAACTTCATGCCCCATCTCCCTTACTTCCAGCTAGTAAGGATCACATAATTCCTAACAAAGTTTTGACACAGATTCCCAATTCGGGCATTCAGAACATATAGCACGTTGCTGTAAGCAAGCACATTCTCATTCAAAGTTGCAAGTTACTATGTAGGAACAAGTTTGTATAGGTATTTCAAAGATGCCCAGAACTGAGCTAAACGTTGTATGTCTCCAACTCCTAGAAATAACTTCATGCCCCATCTCCCTTACTTCCAGCTAGTAAGGATCACATAATTCCTAACAAAGTTTTGACACAGATTCCCAATTCGGGCATTCAGAACATATAGCACGTTGCTGTAAGCAAGCACATTCTCATTCAAAGTTTCAAGTTACTATGTAGGAACAAGTTTGTATAGGTATTTCAAAGATGCCCAGAACTGAGCTAAACGTTGTATGTCTCCAGCTCCTAGAAATAACTTCATGCCCCAACTCCCTTACTTCAAGCTTGTAAGGATCACATAATTCCTAACAAAGATTTGACACAGATTCCCAATTCGGGCATTCAGAACATATAGCACGTTGCTGTAAGCAAGCACATTCTCATTCAAAGTTGCAAGTTACTATGTAGGAACAAGTTTGTATAGGTATTTCAAAGATGCCCAGAACTGAGCTAAACTTGGTATGTCTCCAACTCCTAGAAATAACTTCATGCCCCATCTCCCTTACTTCCAGCTAGTAAGGATCACATAATTCCTAACAAAGTTTTGACACAGATTCCCAATTCGGGCATTCAGAACATGTAGCACGTTGCTGTAAGCAAGCACATTCTCATTCAAAGTTGCAAGTTACTATGTAGGAACAAGTTTGTATAGGTATTTCAAAGATGCCCAGAACTGAGCTAAACTTGGTATGTCTCCAACTCCTAGAAATAACTTCATGCCGCAACTCCCTTACTTCCAGCTAGTAAGGATCACATAATTCCTAACAAAGTTTTGACACAGATTCCCAATTCGGGCATTCAGAACATATAGCACAATCCTGTAATCAAGCACATTCTCATTCAAAGTTGCAAGTTACTATGTAGGAACAAGTTTGTATAGGTATTTCAAAGATGCCCAGAACTGAGCTAAACTTGGTATGTCTCCAACTCCTAGAAATAACTTCATGCCCCATCTCCGTTACTATCAGCTAGTAAGGATCACATAATTCCTAACAAAGTTTTGACACAGATTCCCAATTCGGGCATTCAGAACATATAGCACGTTGCTGTAAGCAAACACATTCTCATTCAAAGTTGCATGTTACTATGTAGGAACAAGTTTGTATAGGTATTTCAAAGATGCCCAGAACTGAGCTAAACTTGGTATGTCTCCAACTCATAGAAATAACTTCATTTCCCAACTCCCTTACTTCCAGCTAGTAAGGATCACATAATTCCTAACAAAGTTTTGACACAGATTCCGAATTCGGGCATTCAGAACATATAGCACGTTGCTGTAAGAAAGCACATTCTCATTCACAGTTGCAAGTTACTATGTAGGAACAAGTTTGTATAGGTATTTCAAAGATGCCCAGAACTGATCTAAACGTTGTATGTGTCCACCCTCTAGAAATAACTTCATGCCCCATCTCCCTTACTTCCAGCTAGTAAGGATCACATAATTCCTAACAAAGTTTTGAACACAGATTCCCAATTCGGGCTTTCAGAACATATAGCACGTTGCTGTAAGCAAGCACATTCTCATTCAAAGATGCAAGTTACTATGTAGGAACAAGTTTGTATAGGTATTTCAAAGATGCCCAGAACTGAGCTAAACTTGGTATGTCTCCAACTCCTAGAAATAACTTCATGCCCCATCTCCCTTACTTCCAGCTAGTAAGGATCACATAATTCCTAACAAAGTTTTGACACAGATTCCCAATTCGGGCATTCAGAACATATAGCACGTTGCTGTAAGCAAGCACATTCTCATTCAAAGTTGCAAGTTACTATGTAGGAACAAGTTTGTATAGGTATTTCAAAGATGCCCAGAACTGAGCTAAACTTGGTATGTCTCAGGCTCCTAGAAATAACTTCATGTCCCATCTCCCTTACTTCCAGCTAGTAAGGATCACATAATTCCTAACAAAGTTTTGACACAGATTCCCAATTCGGGCATTCAGAACATATAGCACGTTGCTGTAAGCAAGCACATTCTCATTCAAAGTTGCAAGTTACTATGTAGGAACAAGTTTGTATAGGTATTTCAAAGATGCCCAGAACTGAGCTAAACGTTGTATTTCTCCAACTCCTAGAAATAACTTTATGCCCCAACTCCCTTACTTCCAGCTTGTAAGGATCACATAATTCCTAACAAAGATTTGACACAGATTCCCAATTCGGGCATTCAGAACATATAGCACGTTGCTGTAATCAAGCACATTCTCATTCAAAGTTGCAAGTTACTATGTAGGAACAAGTTTGTATAGGTATTTCAAAGATGCCCAGAACTGAGCTAAACTTGGTATGTGTCCAACCCCTAGAAATAACTTCATGCCCCATCTCCCATACTTCCAGCTAGTAAGGATCACATAATTCCTAACAAAGTTTTGACACAGATTCCCAATTCGGGCATTCAGAACATGTAGTGTGTTGCTGTAAGCAAGCACTTTCTCATTCAAAGTTGCAAGTTACTATGAAGGAACAAGTTTGTATAGGTATTTCAAAGATTCCCAGAACTGAGCTAAACTTGGTATGTCTCCAACTCCTAGAAATAACTTCATGCCCCAACTTCCTTACTTCCAGCTAGTAAGGATCACATAATTCCTAAAAAAGTTTTGACACAGATTCCCAATTCGGGCATTCAGAACATATAGCACGTTGCTGTAAGCAAGCACATTCTCATTCAAAGTTGCAAGTTACTATGTAGGAACAAGTTTGTATAGGTATTTCAAAGATGCCCAGAACTGAGCTTAACGTTGTATGTCTCCAACTCCCAGAAATAACTTCATGCCCCATCTCCCTTACTTCCATCTAGTAAGGATCACATAATTTCTAACAAAGTTTTGACTCAGATTCCCAATTCGGGCATTCAGAACATATAGCACGTTGCTGTAAGCAAGCACATTCTCATTCACAGTTGCAAGTTACTATGTAGGAACAAGTTTGTATAGGTATTTCAAAGATGCCCAGAACTGAGCTAAACCTTGTATGTGTCCAACCTCTAGAAATAACTTCATGCCCAATCTCCCTTACTTTCAGCTACTAAGGATCACATAATTCCTAAAAAAGTTTTGAACACAGATTCCCAATTGGGGCATTCAGAACATATAGCACGTTGCTGTAAGAAAGCACATTCTCATTCAAAGATGCAAGTTACTATGTAGGAACAAGTTTGTATAGGTATTTCAAAGATGCAGAGAACTGAGTTAAACTTGGTATGTCTCCAACTCCTAGAAATAACTTCATGCCCCATCTCCCTTACTTCCAGCTAGTAAGGATCACATAATTCCTAACAAAGATTTGACACAGATTCCCAATTCGGGCATTCAGAGCATATAGCACGTTGCTGTAAGCAAGCACATTCTCATTCAAAGTTGCAAGTTACTATGTAGGAACAAGTTTGTATAGGTATTTCAAAGATGCCCAGAACTGAGCTAAACGTTGTATGTCTCCAACTACTAGAAAGAACTTCATGCCCCATCTCCCTTACTTCCAGCTAGTAAGGATCACATAATTCCTAACAAAGTTTTGACACATATTCCATATTCGGGCATTCAGTACATATAGCACAATGCTGTAAGCATGCACTTTCTCATTCAAAGTTGCAAGTTACTATGTAGGAACAAGTTTGTATAGGTATTTCAAAGATGCCCAGAACTGAGCTAGACTTGGTATGTCTCCAACTCCTAGAAATAACTTCATGACCCATCTCCCTTACTTCCAGATGGTAAGGATCACATAATTCCTAACAAAGTTTTGACACAGATTCCCAATTCTGGCATTCAGAACATATAGCACGTTGCTGTAAGCAAGCACATTCTCATTCAAAGTTGATAGTTACTATGTAGGAACAAGTTTGTATAGGTATTTCAAAGATGCTCAGAACTGAGCTAAACGTTGTATGTCTCCAACTCCTAGAAATAACTTCATGCCCCGTCTCCCTTACTTCCATCTAGTAAGGATCACATAATTCCTAACAAAGATTTGACACAGATTCCCAATTCGGGCATTCAGAACATATAGGACGTTGCTTTAAGCAAGCACTTTCTCATTCCAAGTTGCAAGTTACTATGTAGGAGCAAGTTTGTATAGGACTTTCAAAGATCCCCAGAACTGAGCTAAACTTGGTATGTCTCCAACACCTAGAAATAACTTCATGTCCCATCTCCCTTACTTCCAGCTAGTAAGGATCACATAATTCCTCACAAAGTTTTGACACAGATTCCCAATTCGGGCATTCAGAACATATAGCACGTTGCTTTAAGCAAGCACTTTCTCATTCCAAGTAGCCAGTTACTATGTAGGAACAAGTTTGTATAGGTATTTCAAGGAAGCCCAGAACTGAGCTAAACGTGGTATGTCTCCAACTCCTAGAAATAACTTCATGCCCCATCTCCCTTACTTCCAGCTAGTAAGGATCACATAATTCCTAACAAAATTTTGACGCAGATTCTCAATTCGGGCATTCAGAACATATACCACGTTCCTTTAAGAAAACATTTTCTCATTCCAAGTAGCAAGTTACTATGTAGGAACAAGTTTGTATAGCTATTTTAAAGATGCCCAGAACTGAAGTAAACTTGGTATGTCTCCAACTCCTAGAAATAACTTCATGCCCCGTCTCCCTTACTTCCAGCTAGTAAGGATCACATAATTCCAAACAAAGTTTTGACACAGATTCCCAATTCGTGCATTCAGAACATATAACACGTTGCTTTAAGCATGCACTTTCTCATTCCAAGTAGCAAGTTATTATGTAGGAACAAGTTTGTATAGGTATTTCAAAGATGCACAGAACTGAGCTACACTTGGTGCGTCTCCAACTCCTAGAAATAACTTCAGGCCCCATCTCCCTTACGTCCAGCTAGTAAAGATAACATAATTTTTAAAAAAGTTTTGACACAGATTCCCAATTCCGGCATTCAGAACCTATAGCACGTTGCTTTATGCAAGCACTTTCTCATTCCATGTAGCAAGTTACTATGTAGGAACAAGTTTGTATAGGTATTTCAAAGATGCCGAGAACTGAGCTAAACTTGCTATGTCTCCAGCTCATAGAAATAACTTCAGGCCCCATCTCCCTCACTTCCAGCTAGTAAGGATCACATAATTCCTAACAAATATTTGACACAGATTTCCAATTCGAGCATTCAGAACATATAGCACTTTTCTTTAAGCAAATATTTTCTCATTCCAAGTAGCAAGTTACTATGTAGGAACAAGTTTTTATAGCTATTTCAAAGATGCCCAGTACTGAGCTAAACTTGGTATGTCTCCAACTCCTAGAAATAACTTCATGCCCCATCTCCCTTACTTCCAGCTAGTAAGGATCACATAATTCCTAACAAAGTTTTGACACAGATTCCTAATTCTGGCATTCAGAACATATACCACATTGCTTTAAGCAAGCACTTTCTCATTCCAAGTAGCAAGTTACTATGTAGGATCAAGATTGTATAGGTATTTCAAGGAAGCCCAGAACTGAGCTAAACGAAGTATGTCTCCAACTCCTAGAAATAACTTCATGCCCCATCTCCCTTACTTCCAGCTAGTAAGGATCACATAATTCCTAACAAAGTTTTGACACAGATTCCCGATTCGGGCATTCAGAACATATAGCACGTTGCTGTAAGCAAGAACTTTCTCATTCAATGTTGCAAGTTACTATGTAGGAGCAAGTTTTTTAGGACTTTCAAAGGTCCCCAGAACAGAGCTAAACTTGTTATGTCTCCAACTCCTAGAAATCACTTCATGCCCCATCTCCCCTGTTTACAGCTAGTAAGGATCACATAATTCCTAACAAACTTTTGACACAGATTCCCAATTCGGGCATTCAGAACATATAGCACGTTGCTTTAAGCAAGCACATTCTCATTCAAAGTTTCAAGTTACTATGTAGGAACAAGTTCGTATAGGACTTTCAAAGATGCCCAGAACTGAGCTAAAGTGAGTATGTCTCCAACTCCTAGAAATAACTTCAGGCCCCATCTCCCTCACTTCCAGCTAGTAAGGATCACACAATTCCTAACAAAGTTTTGACACAGATTCCCAATTCGAGCATTCAGAACATATAGCAGGTTGCTTTAAGCAAACATTTTCTCATTCCAAGGAGCAAGTTACTATGTAGGAACAAGTTTGTATAGCTTTTTCAAAGATACCAAGGACTGAGCTAAACTTGGTATGTCTCCAACTCCTAGAAGTAACTTCATGCCCCATCTCCCTTACTTCCAGCTAGTAAGGATCACATAATTCCTAACAAAGTTTTGACACAGATTCCCAATTCGGGCATTCAGAACATATAGCACGTTGCTTTAAGCAAGCACTTTCTCATTCCAAGTAGCAAGTTACTATGTAGGAACAAGTTTTTATTGGTATTTCAAAAAAGCCCAGAACTGAACTAAACTTGGTATGTCTCCAACTCCTAGAAATAACTTCATGCCACATCTCCCTTACTTCCAGCTAGTAAGGATCACGTAATTCCTAACAAAGTTTTGACACAGATTCCCAATTCGGGCATTGAGAACATATAGCACGTTGCTTTAAGCAGGCACCTTCTCATTCCAAGTAGCAAGTTACTATGTAATAACAAGTTTGTATAGGTCTTTCAAAGATGCCCAGAACTGAGCTAAACTTGGTATGTCTCCAACTCCTAGAAATAACGACATACCCCATCTCCCTTACTTCCAGCCAGTAAGGATCACATAATTCCTAACAAAGTTTTGACACAGATTCCCAATTCGGGCATTCAGAACATATAACACGTTGCTTTAAGCAAGCACTTTCTCATTCAAACTATCAAGTTACTATGTAGGAACAAGTTTGTATAGGTTTTTCAAAGATGCCTGGAGCTGTGCTAAACTTGGTATGTCTCCAACTCCTAGAATTAACTTCATGCCCCATCTCCCTTACTTCCAGCTAGTAAGGATCAAATAATTCCTAACAAAGTTTGACACAGATTCCCAATTCGGGCATTCAGAACATATAGCACGTTGCTTTAAGCAAGCACTTTCTCATTCAAAGTTGCAAGTTACTATGTAGGAACAAGTTTGTATGGGACTTTCAAAGATCCCCAGAACTGAGCTAAAGTGGGTATGTCTCCAACTCCTGGAAATAACTTCATGCCCCATCTCCCTTACTTCCAGCTAGTAAGGATCACATAATTCCTAATAAAGTTTTGACACAGATTCCCAATTCGGGCATTAAGATCATATAGCACGTTTCTGTAAGCAAGCACTTTCTCATTCTAACTAGCAAGTTACTATCTAGGAACAAGTTTGAATAGGACTTTCAAAGATCCTCAGAACTGAGCTAAAGTGGGTATGTCTCCAACTCCTAGAAATAACTTCATGACCCATCTCCCTTACTTCCAGCTAGTCAGGATCACAAATTCCTAACAAAGTTTTGACACCGATTCCCAATTCGGACATTCAGAACATGTAGCACGTTTCTTTAAGCAAGGTCTTTCTTATTCCAAGTAGCAAGTTACTATCTAGGAACAAGTTAGTATAGGACTTTCAAAGATCCCCAGAACTGAGCTAAAGTGTGTATGTCTCCAACTCCTAGAAATAACTTCATGACCCATCTACCTTACTTGCAGCTAGTCAGGATCACATAATTCCTAACAAAGTTTTGACACAGATTCCCATTTTGGGCATTCAGAACATATAGCACGTTGCTGTAATCAAGCACTTTCTCATTCAAAGTTGCAAGTTGCTATCTAGGAACAAGTTTGTATAGGACTTTCAAAGATCGCCAGAACAGAGCTAAAGTGGGTATGTCTCCAACTCATAGAAATAACTTGATGCCCCATCTCCCTTACTTCCAGCTAGTCAGGATCACATAATTCCTAACAATGTTTTGACACAGATTCCAAATTCGGGCATTCAGAACATGTGGCACGTTGCTTTAAGCAAGCCCTTTCTCATTCCAAGTAGCAAGTTACTACATAGGAACAAGTTTGTATAGGACTTTCAAAGATCCCCAGAACTGAGCTAAAGTGGTTATGTCTCCAACTCCTAGAAATAACTTCATGCCCCATCTTCCTTACTTGCAGTCAGTAGGGATCACATAATTCTTAACAAAGATTTGACACAGATTCCCAATTCGGGCATTCGCAACATATAGCACGTTGCTTTAAGCAAACACTTTCTCATTCCAAGTTGCAAGTTACTATGTAGGTACAAGTTTTTATAGGACTTTCAAAGATTCCCAGAACTGAGCTAAAGTGGGTATGTCTCCAACTACTAGAAATAACTCCATGTCCCATCTCCCTTATATCAGCTAGTAAGGATCACACAATTCCTAACAAAATTTTGAAACAGATTCCCAATTCTGGCATTCAGAACATATACCACGTTGCTTTAAGCAAGCAATTTCTCATTCAAAGTAGCAAGTTACTATGTAGGAACAAGTTTGTATCGGACTTTCCAAGATCCCAGAACTGAGATAAAGTGGGTATGTCTCCAACTCCTAGGAATAATTTCATGCCCCATCTCCCTGACTTCCAGCTAGTAGGGATCACATAATTCCTAACAAACTTTTGACACAGATTCCCAATTCGGGCGTTCAGAACATATAGCACGTTGCTTTAAGCAAGCACTTTCTCATTCCAAGTTGCAAGTTACTATGTAGGAACAAGTTTGTATGGGACTCCCAAAGATCCCCAGAACTGAGCTAAAGTGGGTATGTCTCGAACTCCTGGAATTAACTTCATGCCCCATCTCCCTTACTTCCAGCTAGTAAGGATCACATAATTCCTAACAAAGATTTGACACAGATTCCCAATTCGGGCATTAAGATCATATAGCACGTTGCTGTAAGCAAGCACTTTCTCATTCTAACCAGCAAGTTACTATCTAGGAACAAGTTTGTATAGGACTTTCAAAGATCCTCAGAACTGAGCTAAAGTGGGTATGTCTCCAACTCCTAGAAATAACTTCATGCCCCATCTCCCTTACTTCCAGCTAGTCAGGATCACATAATTCCTAACAAAGTTTTGACACAGATTCCCAATTCGGGCATTCAGAACATTTAGCACCTTTCTTTAAGCAAGGTCTTTCTCATTCCAAGTAGCTAGTTACTATCTAGGAACAAGTTTGTATAGGGCTTTCAAAGATCGCCAGAACAGAGCTAAATTGTGTATGTCTCCAACTCCTAGAAATAACTTCATGCCCAATCTCACTTACTTCCAGCTAGTCAGGATCACATAATTCCTAACAAAGATTTGACACAGATTCCCAATTCGGGCATTCAGAACATATGGCACGTTGCTTTAAGCAAGCACTTTCTCATTCCAAGTAGCAAGTTACTATGTAGGAACAAGTTAGTATAGGACTTTCAAAGATCCCCAGAACTGAGCTAAAGTGTGTATGTCTCCAACTCCTAGAAATAACTTCATGCCCCATCTCCCTTACTTCCAGCTAGTAAGGATCACAAAATTCCTAATAAAGTTTTGACACAGATTCCCATTTCGGGCATTCAGAACTTATAGCACGATGCTGTAATCAAACACTTTCTCATTCAAAGTTGCAAGTTACTATGTAGGAACAAGTTTGTAAAGGACTTTCAAAGATCCCCAGAAGTGAGCAAATGTGGGTATGTCTCCAACTCCTAGAAATAACTTCATGCACCATCTCCCTTACTTCCAGCTAGTAGGGATCACATAGTTCCTAACAAAGTTTTGACACAGATTCCCAATTCGGGCATTCAGAACATTTAGCACGTTGCTTTCAGCAAGCACTTTCTCATTCCAAGCAGCAAGTTACCATGTAGGAACAAGTATGTATAGGACTTTCAAAGATCCCATTACTGAGCTTAAGTGGGTATGTCTCCAACTCCAAGAAATCACTTCATGCCCCATCTCCCTTATTTCCACCTGGTAAGGATCACATAATTCCTAACAAAGTTTTGACACAGATTCCCAATTTGGGCATTCAGAACATATAGCACGTTGCTTTAAGCAAGCACTTTCTCATTCCAAGTAGCAAGTTATCATGCATGAACAAGTTTTTATAGGACTTTCAAAGATCCTCAGAACAGAGCTAAAGTGGGTATGTCTCCAACTCCTAGAAATAACTTGATGCCCCATCTCCCTTACTTCCAGCTAGTCAGGATCACATAATTCCTAACAAAGTTTTGACACAGATTCCCAATTCGGGCATTCAGAACATATGGCACGTTGCTTTAAGCAAACCCTTTCTCATTCCAAGTAGCAAGTTACTACATAGGAACAAGTTTGTATAGGACTTTCAAAGATCCCCAGAACTGAGCTAAAGTGGGGATGTCTCCAACTCCTAGAAATAACTTCATGCCCCATCTCCCTTACTTGCAGTCAGTAGGGATCACATAATTCCTAACAAAGTTTTGAACCAGATTCCCAATTCGGGCATTCGCAACATATAGCACGTTGCTTTAAGCAAACACTTTCTCATTCCAAGTGGCAAGTTACTATGTAGGTACAAGTTTTTATAGGACTTTCAAAGATCCCCTAACTGAGCTAAAGTGGGTATGTCTCCAACTACTAGAAATAACTCCATGTCCCATCTCCCTTACATCAGCTAGTAAGGATCACACAATTCCTAACAAAATTTTGAAACAGATTCCCAATTCTGGCATTCAGAACATATACCACGTTGCTTTAAGCAAGCAATTTCTCATTCAAAGTAGCAAGTTACTATGTAGGAACAAGTTTGTATCGGACTTTCCAAGATCCCAGAACTGAGAAAAAGTGGGTATGTCTCCAACTCCTAGAAATAATTTCATGCCCCATCTCCCTTACTTCCAGCTAGTAGGGATCACATAATTCCTAACAAACTTTTGACACAGATTCCCAATTCGGGCGTGCAGAACATATAGCACGTTGCTTTAAGCAAGCACTTTCTCATTCCAAGTAGCAAGTTACTACGTAGGAACAAGTTTGTATAGGAATTTCAAAGATTCCCAGACCTTTTGCTAAAGTGGGTATGTCTCCAACTCCTAGAAATAACTTCATGCCACATCTCACTTTCTTCCACCTGGTAAGGATCACATAATTTCTAACAAAGTTTTGACACAGATTCCCAAATCGGGCATTCAGAACATATAGCACGTTGCTTTAAGCAAGCACTTTCTCATTCCAAGTTGCAAGTTACTATGTAGGAACAATTTTGTATGGGACTTTCAAAGATCCCCAGAAGTGACCTAAAGTGGGTATGTCTCCAACTCCTAGAAATAACTTCATGCCCCATCTCCCTTGCTTCCAGCTTGTAAGGATTACATAATTCCTAACAAAATTTTGACACAGATTCCCAATTCGGGCATTCAGAACACATAGCATGTTTCTGTAAGCAAACACTTTCTCATTCAAAGATGCAAGTTAATATCTAGGAACAAGTTTGTACAGGACTTTCAAAGATCCCCAGAACAAAGCTAAAGTGGGTACGTCTCCAACTCCTAGAAATAACTTCATGCCCCATCTCCCTTGCTTCTAGCTAGTAAGGATCACATAATTCCTCACAAAGTTTTGACACAGATTCCCATTTCGGGCATTCAGAACATGTAGCACGTTGCTTTAAGCAAGCACTTTCTCATTCCATGTAGCAAGTTACTATGTAGGAACAAGTTAGTATAGGACTTTCAAAGATCCCCAGAACTGAGCTAAAGTGTGTATGTCTCCAACTTCTAGAAATAACTTCATGCCCCATCTCCCTTACTTCCAGCTAGTAAGGATCACATAATTCCTAAGAAAGTTTTGACACAGATTCCCGTTTCTGGCATTCAGAACATATAGCACGTTGCTGTAAGCAAGCACTTTCTCATTCAAAGTTGCAAGTTACTATCTAGGATCAAGTTTGTATAGGACTTTCAAAGATCGCCAGAACAGAGCTAAAGTGGATATGTCTCAAACTCCTAGAAATAACTTCATGCCCCATCTCCCTTACTTCCAGCTAGTAAGGATCACATAATTCCTAACAAAGTTTTGACACAGATTCCCAATTCGAGCATTCAGATCATATAGCACGTTGCTGTAAGCAAGCACTTTCTGAATCAAAGTTGCAAGTTACTATCTAGGAACAAGTTTGTATCGGACTTTCAAAGATCCCTAGAAATGAGCTAAAGTGGGTATGTCTCCAACTCCTAGAAATAAATTCATGCCCCATCTCCCTTACTTCCAGCTAGTAGGGATCACATAATTCCTAACAAAGTTTTGACACAGATTCCCAATTCGGGCATTCAGAACATATAGCACGTTGCTTTAAGCAAGCACTTTCTCATTCAAAGTTGCAAGTTACTATGTAGGAACAAGTTTGTATGGGACTTTCAAAGATCCCCAGAACTGAGCTAAAGTGGGTATGTCTCCAACTCCTGGAAATAACTTCATGCCCCATCTCCCTTACTTCTAGCTAGTAAGGATCACATAATTCCTAATAAAGTTTTGACACAGATTCCCAATTCGGGCATTAATATCATATAGCACGTTTCTGTAAGCAAGCACTTTCTCATTCTAACTAGCAAGTTACTATCTAGGAACAAGTTTGTATAGGACTTTCAAAGATCCTCAGAACTGAGCTAAAGTGGGTATGTCTCCAACTCCTAGAAATAACTTCATGACCCATCTCCCTTACTTCCAGCTAGTCAGGATCACAAATTCCTAACAAAGATTTGACACCGATTCCCAATTCGGGCATTCAGAACATGTAGCACGTTTCTTTAAGCAAGGTCTTTCTCATTCCAAGTAGCAAGTTACTATCTAGGAACAAGTTAGTATAGGACTTTCAAAGATCCCCAGAACTGAGCTAAAGTGGTTATGTCTCCAACTCCTAGAAATAACTTCATGCCCCATCTTCCTTACTTGCAGTCAGTAGGGATCACATATTTCCTAACAAAGATTTGACACAGATTCCCAATTCGGGCATTCGCAACATATAGCACGTTGCTTTAAGCAAACACTTTCTCATTCCAAGTTGCAAGTTACTATGTAGGTACAAGTTTTTATAGGACTTTCAAAGATTCCCAGAACTGAGCTAAAGTAGGTATGTCTCCTACTACTAGAAATAACTCCATGTCCCATCTCCCTTACATCAGCTAGTAAGGATCACACAATTCCTAACAAAATTTTGAAACAGATTCCCAATTCTGGCATTCAGAACATATAACACGTTGCTTTAAGCAAGCAATTTCTCATTCAAAGTAGCAAGTTACTATGTAGGAACAAGTTTGTATCGGACTTTCCAAGATCCCAGAACTGAGATAAAGTGGGTATGTCTCCAACTCCTAGAAATAATTTCATGCCCCATCTCCCTTACTTCCAGCTAGTAGGGATCACATAATTCCTAACAAACTTTTGACACAGATTCCCAATTCGGGCGTTCAGAACATATAGCACGTTGCTTTAAGCAAGCACTTTCTCATTCCAAGTTGCAAGTTACTATGTAGGAACAAGTTTGTATGGGACTCCCAAAGATCCCCAGAACTGAGCTAAAGTGGGTATGTCTCGAACTCCTGGAATTAACTTCATGCCCCATCTCCCTTACTTCCAGCTAGTAAGGATCACATAATTCCTAAAAAAGATTTGACACAGATTCCCAATTCGGGCATTAAGATCATATAGCACGTTGCTGTAAGCAAGCACTTTCTCATTCTAACTAGCAAGTTACTATCTAGGAACAAGTTTGTATAGGACTTTCAAAGATCCTCAGAACTAAGCTAAAGTGGGTATGTCTCCAACTCCTAGAAATAACTTCATGCCCCATCTCCCTTACTTCCAGCTAGTCACGATCACATAATTCCTTACAAAGTTTTGACAAAGATTCCCAATTCGGGCATTCAGAACATATAGCACCTTTCTTTAAGCAAGTTCTTTCTCTTTCCAAGTAGAAAGTTACTATCTAGGAACAAGTTTGTATAGGGCTTTCAAAGATCGCCAGAACAGAGCTAAATTGTGTATGTCTCCAACTCCTAGAAATAACTTCATGCCCCATCTCACTTACTTCCAGCTAGTCAGGATCACATAATTCCTAACAAAGATTTGACACAGATTCCCAATTTGGGCATTCAGAACATATGGCACGTTGCTTTAAGCAAGCACTTTCTCATTCCAAGTAGCAAGTTACTATGTAGGAACAAGTTAGTATAGGACTTTCAAAGATCCCCAGAACTGAGCTAAAGTGTGTATGTCTCCAACTCCTAGAAATAACTTCATGCCCCATCTCCCTTACTTCCAGCTAGTAAGGATCACAAAATTCCTAATAAAGATTTGACACAGATTCCCATTTCGGGCATTCAGAACTTATAGCACGATGCTGTAATCAAACACTTTCTCATTCAAAGTTGCAAGTTACTATGTAGGAACAAGTTTGTATAGGACATTCAAAGATCCCCAGAAGTGAGCAAATGTGGGTATGTCTCCAACTCCTAGAAATAAATTCATGCCCCATCTCCCTTACTTCCATCTAGTAGGGATCACATAGTTCCTAACAAAGTTTTGACACAGATTCCCAATTCGGGCATTCAGAACATTTAGCACGTTGCTTTCAGCAAGCACTTTCTCATTCCAAGCAGCAAGTTACCATGTAGGAACAAGTTTGTATAGGACTTTCAAAGATCCCATTACTGAGCTTAAGTGGGTATGTCTCCAACTCCAAGAAATCACTTCATGCCCCATCTCCCTTACTTCCACCTGGTAAGGATCACATAATTCCTAACAAAGTTTTGACACAGATTCCCAATTTGGGCATTCAGAACATATAGCACGTTGCTTTAAGCAAGCACTTTCTCATTCCAAGTAGCAAGTTATCATGCATGAACAAGTTTTTATAGGACTTTCAAAGATCCTCAGAACAGAGCTAAAATGGGTATGTCTCCAACTCCTAGAAATAACTTGATGCCCCATCTCCCTTACTTCCAGCTAGTCAGGATCACATAATTCCTAACAAAGTTTTGACACAGATTCCCAATTCGGGCATTCAGAACATATGGCACTTTGCTTTAAGCAAACCCTTTCTCATTCCAAGTAGCAAGTTACTACATAGGAACAAGTTTGTATAGGACTTTCAAAGATCCCCAGAACTGAGCTAAAGTGGGGATGTCTCCAACTCCTAGAAATAACTTCATGCCCCATCTCCCTTACTTGCAGTCAGTAGGGATCACATAATTCCTAACAAAGTTTTGACACAGAGTCCCAATTTGGGCATTCGCAACATATAGCACGTTGCTTTAAGCAAACATTTTCTCATTCCAAGTGGCAAGTTACTATGTAGGTACAAGTATTTATAGGACTTTCAAAGATCCCCTAACTGAGCTAAAGTGGGTATGTCTCCAACTACTAGAAATAACTCCATGTCCCATCTCCCCTACATCAGCTAGTAAGGATCACACAATTCCTAACAAAATTTTGAAACAGATTCCCAATTCTGGCATTCAGACCATATACCACGTTGCTTTAAGCAAGCAATTTCTCATTCAAAGTAGCAAGTTACTATGTAGGAACAAGTTTGTATCGGACTTTCCAAGATCCCAGAACTGAGAAAAAGTGGGTATGTCTCCATCTCCTAGAAATAATTTCATGCCCCATCTCCCTTACTTCCAGCTAGTAGGGATCACATAATTCCTAACAAACTTTTGACACAGATTCCCAATTCGGGCGTTCAGAACATATAGCACGTTGCTTTAAGCAAGCACTTTCTCATTCCAAGTAGCAAGTTACTATGTAGGAACAAGTTAGTATAGGACTTTCAAAGATCCCCAGAACTGAGCTAAAGTGTGTATGTCTCCAACTTCTAGAAATAACTTCATGCCCCATCTCCCTTACTTCCAGCTAGTAAGGATCACATAATTCCTAAGAAAGTTTTGACACAGATTCCCGTTTCTGGCATTCAGAACATATAGCACGTTGCTGTAAGCAAGCACTTTCTCATACAAAGTTGCAAGTTACTATCTAGGATCAAGTTTGTATAGGACTTTCAAAGATCGCCAGAACAGAGATAAAGTGGATATGTCTCAAACTCCTAGAAATAACTTCATGCCCCATCTCCCTTACTTCCAGCTAGTAAGGATCACATAATTCCTAACAAAGTTTTGACACAGATTCCCAATTCGAGCATTCAGATCATATAGCACGTTGCTGTAAGCAAGCACTTTCTGAATCAAAGTTGCAAGTTACTATCTAGGAACAAGTTTGTATCGGACTTTCAAAGATCCCTAGAAATGAGCTAAAGTGGGTATGTCTCCAACTCCTAGAAATAAATTCATGCCCCATCTCCCTTACTTCCAGCTAGTAGGGATCACATAATTCCTAACAAAATTTTGACACAGATTCCCAATTCGGGCATTCAGAACATATAGCACGTTGCTTTAAGCAAGCACTTTCTCATTCAAAGTTGCAAGTTACTATGTAGGAACAAGTTTGTATGGGACTTTCAAAGATCCCCAGAACTGAGCTAAAGTGGGTATGTCTCCAACTCCTGGAAATAACTTCATGCCCCATCTCCCTTACTTCCAGCTAGTAAGGATCACATAATTCCTAATAAAGTTTTGACACAGATTCACAATTCGGGCATTAAGATCATATAGCACGTTTCTGTAAGCAAGCACTTTCTCATTCTAACTAGCAAGTTACTATCTAGGAACAAGTTTGTATAGGACTTTCAAAGATCCTCAGAACTGAGCTAAAGTGGCTATGTCTCCAACTCCTAGAAATAACTTCATGACCCATCTCCCTTACTTCCAGCTAGTCAGGATCACAAATTCCTAACAAAGTTTTGACACCGATTCCCAATTCGGGCATTCAGAACATGTAGCAAGTTTCTTTAAGCAAGGTCTTTCTCATTCCAAGTAGCAAGTTACTATCTAGGAACAAGTTAGTATAGGACTTTCAAAGATCCCCAGAACTGAGCTAAAGTGTGTATGTCTCCAACTCCTAGAAATAACTTCATGACCCATCTACCTTACTTGCAGCTAGTCAGGATCACATAATTCCTAACAAAGTTTTGACACAGATTCCCATTTCGGGCATTCAGAACATATAGCACGTTGCTGTAATCAAGCACTTTCTCATTCAAAGTTGCAAGTTGCTATCTAGGAACAAGTTTGTATAGGACTTTCAAAGATCGCCAGAACAGAGCTAAAGTGGGTATGTCTCCAACTCATAGAAATAACTTGATGCCCCATCTCCCTTACTTCCAGCTAGTCAGGATCACATAATTCCTAACAATGTTTTGACACAGATTCCAAACTCGGGCATTCAGAACATATGGCACGTTGCTTTAAGCAAGCCCTTTCTCATTCCAAGTAGCAAGTTACTATGTAGGTACAAGTTTTTATAGGACTTTCAAAGATTCCCAGAACTGAGCTAAAGTGGGTATGTCTCCAACTACTAGAAATAACTCCATGTCCCATCTCCCTTACATCAGCTAGTAAGGATCACACAATTCCTAACAAAATTTTGAAACAGATTCCCAATTCTGGCATTCAGAACATATACCACGTTGCTTTAAGCAAACACTTTCTCATTCAAAGTAGCAAGTTACTATGTAGGAACAAGTTTGTATCGGACTTTCCAAGATCCCAGAACTGAGATAAAGTGGGTATGTCTCCAACTCCTAGAAATAATTTCATGCCCCATCTCCCTTACTTCCAGCTAGTAGGGATCACATAATTCCTAACAAACTTTTGACACAGATTCCCAATTCGGGCGTTCAGAACATATAGCACGTTGCTTTAAGCAAGCACTTTCTCATTCCAAGTTGCAAGTTACTATGTAGGAACAAGTTTGTATGGGACTCCCAAAGATCCCCAGAACTGAGCTAAAGTGGGTATGTCTCGAACTCCTGGAATTAACTTCATGCCCCATCTCCCTTACTTCCAGCTAGTAAGGATCACATAATTCCTAACAAAGATTTGACACAGATTCCCAATTCGGGCATTAAGATCATATAGCACGTTGCTGTAAGCAAGCACTTTCTCATTCTAACTAGCAAGTTACTATCTAGGAACAAGTTTGTATAGAACTTTCAAAGATACTCAGAACTGAGCTAAAGTGGGTATGTCTCCAACTCCTAGAAATAACTTCATGCCCCATCTCCCTTACTTCCAGCTAGTCAGGATCACATAATTCCTAACAAAGTTTTGACACAGATTCCCAATTCGGGCATTCAGAACATATAGCACCTTTCTTTAAGCAAGGTCTTTCTCATTCCAAGTAGCAAGTTTCTATCTAGGAACAAGTTTGTATAGGGCTTTCAAAGATCGCCAGAACAGAGCTAAATTGTGTATGTCTCCAACTCCTAGAAATAACTTCATGCCCCATCTCACTTACTTCCAGCTAGTCAGGATCACATAATTCCTAACAAAGATTTGACACAGATTCCCAATTCGGGCATTCAGAACATATGGCACGTTGCTTTAAGCAAGCACTTTCTCATTCCAAGTAGCAAGTTACTATGTAGGAACAAGTTAGTATAGGACTTTCAAAGATCCCCAGAACTGAGCTAAAGTGTGTATGTCTCCAACTCCTAGAAATAACTTCATGCCCCATCTCCCTTACTTCCAGCTAGTAAGGATCACAAAATTCCTAATAAAGTTTTGACACAGATTCCCATTTCGGGCATTCAGAACTTATAGCACGATGCTGTAATCAAACACTTTCTCATTCAAAGTTGCAAGTTACTATGTAGGAACAAGTTTGTATAGGACTTTCAAAGATCCCCAGAAGTGAGCAAATGTGGGTATGTCTCCAACTCCTAGAAATAACTTCATGCCCCATCTCCCTTACTTCCATCTTGTAGGGATCACATAGTTCCTAACAAAGTTTTGACACAGATTCCCAATTCGGGCATTCAGAACATTTAGCACGTTGCTTTCAGCAAGCACTTTCTCATTCCAAGCAGCAAGTTACCATGTAGGAACAAGTTTGTATAGGACTTTCAAAGATCCCATTACTGAGCTTAAGTGGGTATGTCTCCAACTCCAAGAAATCACTTCATGCCCCATCTCCCTTACTTCCACCTGGTAAGGATCACATAATTCCTAACAAAGTTTTGACACAGATTCCCAATTTGGGCATTCAGAACATATAGCACGTTGCTTTAAGCAAGCACTTTCTCATTCCAAGTAGCAAGTTATCATGCATGAACAAGTTTTTATAGGACTTTCAAAGATCCTCAGAACAGAGCTAAAGTGGGTATGTCTCCAACTCCTAGAAATAACTTGATGCCCCATCTCCCTTACTTCCAGCTAGTCAGGATCACATAATTCCTAACAAAGTTTTGACACAGATTCCAAATTCGGGCATTCAGAACATATGGCACGTTGCTTTAAGCAAACCCTTTCTCATTCCAAGTAGCAAGTTACTACATAGGAACAAGTTTGTATAGGACTTTCAAAGATCCCCAGAACTGAGCTAAAGTGGGGATGTCTCCAACTCCTAGAAATAACTTCATGCCCCATCTCCCTTACTTGCAGTCAGTAGGGATCACATAATTCCTAAC